>NC_056728.1:1219033786-1219211286 GCF_019279795.1 Protopterus annectens | reverse complement strand
TTTTTACCATTAACATTTTGCATTTTTACTTTTACTTAATAGACCAAAAACGGATATTTAATTAAATAACAAATTAAAAAGGGTTTCCTTAATTTCTAAAAAAAAAAAACCACCTTTGTTTATTTTTTTCCAAACTTTTCTAAAAAAAAATTTTTTTAAAAAAGAAAAAAAAAGTATATGGTAAAATTCTCATTTAAAAACTACACGAAACAAAAAAAAAAAAAAAACCAAAAAACAGAACCCATAAAAATAAAAAAATTTAAAATAAGGTGTATGAAATATGGGAAGAAAGCCATGAAAGGGGAGTGTGAAATTTGGCAAAATTTAATCTTTACTCAATTAACTTAAAAAAAACTAAATTTTGAATACAAAGAAAAAAAAAATTTTAAGAACAAAATTAAAAGAAAAAATAAATTCCACATAAAGACTTAAAACTTATGAAAAGGTTCTAAATTGTTGAATTAAAAAGGGAATTAAAAGAAAATTAATGTCCTTCTAAAAAAAAATTTAAAAGGAAAAGGAGTAAAAACAAAGAAAAATAAAAATGAACAAAATAATTATTAAATTTAAATTCGGAAAAAAAGACAAGGCACGAAAAAGGAAAAGAATAACAAAAACTAGGGGATTTCAAAGTAATTAAACATAAAAATTAAAAAAATTTTTAAATTTTATTTGACAAGGAAAAATGTTAACAAAATAAACAAATATATTTTTTGATGCAAAACTGTTGTAGTTCTTTACAAGAACTGAAAAAATAATCATTAAAAAAAAAGGATAACATTCCATAAATGTGATTTTAAACCAATTAACATTAGTTAAAAAAAAATTTAAAATATGTATTAAAAAAATGATTAAAAGAGTTATGAATCTTAAACTGTTAGTTAAAAAAATTTGAAAGAAACTTTATTAAGAATAATCTTATTTAAAAATATAAAGGCTGAATTAAGCGAAAGATACACATTAAACCTGTCAATTTTCAAGATGGGAATACTTTTGTCAATGAATTCAAAAACAAGGGATTTTGGAGGCAAAAGAAGGGTTGTATTCAAAAATGTTTAGAAATTAATGAAGCTTCCAATTTCATACTTTAAAATAGAAAGTCAATGGGGGGGTTTAAAAAAATTTCATACCATTTTTTGCACAACTTTACTTTGAAAAGAATATTAGATTAGATAAAATAGTATAAATCTTTGATTGTCAATCTGTATGACAAAAAGTGAAAGGAGGGAAAATGAACCAGGCTAAAACTGGGGAAAAGAAAAAATTTAAAATTTTATTTCTATAAATGCATGACACTAGGTGACACTAAAATTTAAAATTCCCATTTTATATAAATTTAGTAACTGCCGCAAAAAAATTTAAAAAGATTATGTAAAAACAAATGATAAGATTAACAAATTATAAATTTCAGTAAGCATAGCAGGTCCCCTTAAACAACTTTAAAAAGTGTTGGAAAATAAATTAGAAATAGATTCTTGAAAACTAAGAAATAATTATTTTAAGTTTCAAACCCCTTAATTATTAAAGTAATAAAAAATTTATTTTTAAAAATTTGAATCGGGAAAAAATTTATTATTTGAAATAAAAGAAACCCAATTTTTCCTAAACATTTAATTAAATAAAGGAAATACAATATTCATTATCCAGTAAAAAAGACCAGGTTAATATAATTGAAGTTGTAAAACAAGGAAAATTTTAACTTATAAATTTTTATAAATTTTGGGACTGTACAAGATTATTTTGCAAATCATACATGTACCCCTATCACCAAAGTAATCAAACTTTAAAATTAAATAAAAACAAATTAAAAAAACAAATTTTCCCAATTTGACTGGAAAAATGGTAATGCTCTCAAGTAAAGGGTAAAAACCGGGTAAGAAAAAATCACTTTGGAGCGGATTGTATCCACAGGGAGGAATAGGACGAACAGTGTTGAAGTATGCCATCTTACGACAAGCCCCTCTTTTCCCGGGCCCCCCAAAATTTCCCTTGTTGAAGAGCTCATTATGTTTCCCCAGCAAATGTTCAAATTCTTCTTTTTTCTAATCTGTGCTGTGAAAATTTATAAATAAACCTTTCCTTGCCTGTTAACAACTGCACTTATTATTTCCCTATAGAGCTGATGCATCACATTTTAGCATGACTAAAGTAAAGCATTGTTATTACTTTTTGAAGCAAGCACTAAATGTTATTTCACCCTGCCTGCACAAAATACTCACCAGAGTATATGTTTTTATATTCACAACTGTATTCTGTAAGCATTTTTGGAACATACTGCAATAAACATTTATTTAGCTATAAAGTATACCCCTGTATCGAACTTTCTTAAAATTTAAAATAAATGTAGACCAAAATGATTTTCCCTTTTTGAGAACTCATCAAAAATAATGTGATATAGTTTCACTTTCAATTGTTTTTTTATCTTTCTTTATATTTAGCATTTATGCCATGAAAATTAATTCTGCTTTTGCAAATACAATGTACTCACTTTATATTGCTTCTCTGATTACCCACGTAATCTATTTCAGGATCACAGGGAGATGAAACTATCTCATCTCTCAGTGGAGCAAGGGCTGAGACCCCAACCCTAAATAGGATGCAAATATGTTATAGGACATTCACAAACTACAGGCAATACTGCCAACTGTAATATTTGGCTTTATATAACTGCGGTTTTATGAAGAGTGATGTTTGCAAGAATAACAAAATGTTTTACCTTATATCCCCTTTATGTACAATACCATTTTATATAAATTTGTTATCCAAGTTAAGTCCATTAAAAAAACAAATGTCCCTTTTCAGGGGTGACCCAGGAACACTATCTGGTAAAGTGACTTGCTCAGAGTCATACAGTAGGAAAATGGAGGGGGAAAGAATTAAACACTGAACCTTGGGTAGTGGAAAATGCTCATTAACAACTCAGGGCCATAATTATTTGAACTAACTACCAGTCCGTGTTCCCACAGGTGCTATGCACCACTATCTACAGTCTCATTTCTTAAGGTATCCAGAAGATCCTTTGGAAGTGTCAAATGTAATTCATAGCACAATTTTCAAAGCTTCACTTTAAATGTAACTAATAAATCAGTGTCTTTGTAATTTATCCCAACTCAAACCATATTTGTTTTTCAGAGCACACTGTTTCAATACAGCAGCATTCTGCATTAGTCTCATGGGCCTCTGCTGGCAAATATACCTTTCCTCACTTACCAGCACAATACAGCTGTGCTGTCATAAAATATAAGGGCACATGACACCATTTTATGGAGGTATTATGTTGATCAATAAATGCTTACATACCCTTCAGTTTGCATTTCTAATTAATTTAATAATTTATCTTGCAACCATATTCTTTATGGTCATGCTTATGGACCTGGGTGAGGCACATATTATGCCTGTCCACTTAAATTGTTCTGAAGAACAAATTCAGACACAGGCTTAGATATAATAAAATGATATGCTACATTTACTGGATTTATTATGCAGACAGACAAAATGTATTTGTTTCATTATTTATTAACTGAGTAGGTGGGTAGTCCATGGACCCTTTTCAGCCATAAGTCCATGACTCTGGCTTATACCTGAGCAAGGCGTGTCACATATACACAGTAGGAGTCCATTGTGAACAATTAACTTATGTGAGTTTAAGAACATGGAGGACATACATTAAGATTAATACATAATTACATAAAGAACAAAAATATGATATTTTGAAATGGCAGTCAACATGTTAGAACTGATATGCAGCAGAATTTCATATTGGACCGATCCTAAAATGGTTATGTCTACAATTAGCCAGAGTCTATGGAGTAGTGTTTCCACAAGAGGAGTTAAAGTGCTCTGTAAATTTGGCTTGGGAGAACAGATGGTTGGTTATAGCAGCTAATCATACTTTCCAGCAATGACCAATCGAAATGATTGTCATGCCAAGGTGAGAGAGGTTTCGCTCTTATTTGTTATGGGAAATGTGCATGTGCCTAGTGACAGCCTTGAAGTTATTCAGAGACTATAGTCAGTGTGATGTATGTAAATAAGGGTTGCTGCAATAGGGGAGGACACCCTGGGACCAGTAACCAATTCAGTTTCTGGAGGAGTAGTACTATAATATCCATTATTTACCAGGTCATACAAACATAGGAAGATTCCTCAAGATTAGAGACATAGCTTATTAAACCTGTCTTTAAGGGAAATGGGAGTAGGACAAACCCAGAGTCATATAGACCCTTAAGTCTACTTTGATGTTGTGGAAAAATAATGAAGAGGGTAATATTGGATAAGTTATTGTCAGAATTGGATAGGTTGGGATTTGAAACCATATATCACCATGCATATGTTGAAAACAAATCTATTACCACCTGTAACATGATGTCCTATAACAATATAATAACAGCTATGAATGAAAATTTGTGCTGTGATGTAATTTAAATGCATTTAACTTTATCATTTGATAGGGTTGTTCTCAAAACACTAATCAATAAATTAGAACAAGTAGGTATTGATGTACTCTTGATATGATGGATAGCTGCACGGCTTAACAATAGGACATGGCAAGTAGCATACAACAATTGGACTGGTGAAATTTAAGTCTACAATCAATGTGTCCTACAGGGGTTTGTCCTAGGCCTATACTTGTTTAGATTGTTTGTTTTGGATCTATCTTTTTTATCTGAGGTGTTCTACAGTCCGTATGCAGATGACTTATAAATAGGTCAACTGATTACATATGCTACAGATATGGCATGCCAGCAAAAGAACTTAACTGAATTGTCCATTTACACACCAGAGAATAATATGCTGATAAATACATCAAAAACTAAGGGCAGGATTCACAAAGGCTTGCACGGAGTGTAAGAGACGTGCAACACTCCATGCAAGCCTCGCGATCCAGGAACAGCCCTAAACTCCATGTAAGAGACCAGCTAAAACGTCTCTTACACGGACTGGGCATGGAAATGCTAAATACCTCACTTGCATCTGAAAGGTATGCAAATGAGGTATATTAGCGATCCACGAAGCAGAAACCAGTCCATGTAAGAGACGTTTTAGCTGCAGAAATGTACTCAGTTGACAACTGAGTACGTTTCTGTAAATTCCACAATGGAGCCATGTCAGCTCCAAAAAAAGGGTGCATATGACTCAGGCAGTATGCCAATGGCCAAATATGTGGCCATTGGCAATATAACCCGATGCCAAAATAATAAAAATATAATTTTTTTTTCGGCGATCGCTGATGTTTAAACCCAGCGCAGCCCCGCGCAAACGGGCTGAGCTGTATAAAACATGAAAATGAAGGCTATAAACCCACAAATGTGGGTTTCATGCAATACATGGAATGACAATGCAGGGACCAGCAGACCAAAAACAACATGGCCACCGTGTAGTGGTTGCTAAGGGGGGAAGCTGAGTCTAAGACATGTAACTAAGCATTAGTAGGCAATCTCATGTAAATGAGGGTTAGGATACTGAATCTCACAGTCACATAGCAAATGAGCACAGTCTGAGTAGTGTAAGAGATACATAAGGGGGAGGAATAGAGTAGGAGATAGGTGACATCACAGGGGGGAATGGTAGAAAGAAATGCAGTTCATTGGAGGCCAGTGTAACATGACAGATGACAGGCACAGATCATGGAAAGAGGTGTGCCACTAGATAAGTCATGGAAAGTCAAGAAATGGAAAGTGTACACTGTTACCTACACCAAAGTTTCTTGCTGGGCGTGCATGCGCACGTGTGCGCACCATGAAGCGCGAGTAGGGCAGTGTGCACGCGTGTAAGGCAGACTGAGCATGTGGGAGCATGTTGGGAGATGTTTAACACTATTTGCGCAGGTGTGCGCGCGTGTAGGGCAGGCTGAGTATGTTGCAGGCTGTTGGCAGACGTGTAACAGTGTTTGCGCGGGTGTACGCGCGTTTTAACCCGAATAAGTAGATTCTGAACCGTGTAAGCACGTGTGCGCGCATGTAAGCCACTGTGAGCGTGTTTCTGATGGTATGCACGTTGCTCCCCCCTGAGGAAACAGAGAGGAAAAAGGAAGCAACAGAATTAATAGGAAGCTAGCAGGGATAACTGCTGAAGCTAGCAGGTGAAAACAATTAGAAGCAGGCAATTACACAGGCAGAATAGTAGCCCAGCCCAGCACTTAAAACTCTGCAAACAGTAGTGCAGGATGTTTCCCTTAAGAGACACTGCAAGACAGGAGTAAGCTAATAGAAGTGAAAACTGAAAAAGCTGAACTCAGAGCAGAAATGTTAGGGACTGCCATAGCTGTCATAATGAGACATAGGCGACTTGCTGAGGGTGGTGACAATGCAGATGGTGCCAGACAACCCACAGTGAAGAGACGGAGAAGAGTGTACAGGCCCAGGGTCACCTACCACGGGTTACATGAGCTGGAGATAGTAGAGCGCTATAGAGTGGACAGAGAGCAACTGCAGCAAATTGTTGAGCTGTGCAGGCCACGCCTCACACACAGAACCAACAGAGGGGAACCCATCCCAGTGGAAACCAAGGTATGTGTTGGCCTAAGAATACTAGCAACAGGTACCTTCCAGAGACCAACTGGCGATGTGATGGGGATATCACAGGCATCAGCCTCCAGGGTACTGCACCAGTTCCTGGATGCCATGTCAGCACATGTCAGTGATCATGTATATTTCCCCAATGCCCGTGAGGTATTGACCAGCAATATGCATCTCTTCCAGCAAATAGCGGAATACCCTGAGGTACTGGGTGCAATAGACTGCACGCACATACGCATCAAAGCACCAGCCGGTGAGCAGGGTAGGGCCTACATTAACCGCAAGGGCTCCCCCCCCCATCAACTGCCAGGTCGTGTGTGATGCCCAGGGCATAATAATGAATGTGTGTGCTTTCTGCCCTGGGAGTTACCATTATTCCCACATCTGGCATTTGACATAGCTGTACCAGACAATTGCCAATGGGGACATCCCACATGGACACCTAGTGGGGGATGCAGGTTATACACTGGAGCCGTGGCTGATGACACCCATCAGAAACGCACACACACCTGAACAGGAACGCCATAATGAGGCACACGCACAAACACGTAATGTAATAGAGCGTGTGTTTGGGCTGCTCAAGTCACGGTTCTGGTGCCTGGACACATCTGGTGGAGCCTTGCAGTACACACCAACTACATGTACCCAAATTGTCATGGTATGTGCTATGCTACATAATATGATCTTGCAAAAACAGCTGCAGCAGGACCAGCATAAGGCCGGCCCAAACAGCCCCCCACCATTGCCAAGCCATCACAGGCAGAGCGTGACTCGGAGGAGGAACAACCTGAGCCTGCCCCAGTAGGCAGAAGGAGGCGTGCCCAGTATGCCCTGGCCTTGGCAAAGAGGCAACGCATAGCACATACACTGGCTCAGCAGGAACCCTGGGAATGATACCCCCTCTGACTCACTCAAATAATAACATGGATGCCTAAAATGACATGACCTGCTCACAAACATGTACAGGGAAGTGTAATATGCGCATCCAACAGAGGCAGCCCTGCAGCACCACCTGAGGCATGAATGCCATGTGTTAAGTAATGTAACACCATGTACTATATGCACACCTGAGCACCCTGACTAACATCCACCCTCACCAAGCATGAAGCCACAAAATGACGATGGGATGATCAAGTGCAATAACTGGCTGAAGTAATGCAGTTAGTCAAAGGGGAGCCAATGTGTTTCAGGCTGGGAAGACATGCGGAGCTTGACATGATGCACCACCTGCTAGGGGTGGCGTGCACCTATCATGCCATGCCCCATGGATACTGACAAAGGCTGTCAGTACCCACAGCATGCCCTGAATAGGTAAGTCTCAAAACACAAACCCACCTTCATAGGTTCTACAAGGGATAGGAACCTAGATGTAATGCTACCCAATGACAGATGTATAAACAGCAAGATGTGTGCAGTGTAAACGCACACAGTATGGAGAATGTAGATACCAGTCCTGTAATGGAGAACTGGGTCAAGGCTCACATCAGCACCCTAACACTACCAGGTCACACCTCATACTGTGCTGTACAGCCGCAAAACATGGAACAAGCTACAAAAGGAGGGTGACTAGCAAGAAATGGCAAGGATAACCACACCCCCATGTTGGTACCACAACAAGAAGCAGCATGGATTAGCCATGGTCAAATACAAATGGATAAAACCGCCTCCCAGTATATAGCCTGCTGCAGACTACTGTCCTAATACCAGGAACTGCACCTGGCCTATGTCGGAATACATGAATATATCAAGCCCCCCAAACCACATTATATTGCTTGACTGAAAATAACCAGACATACACCGGGAGCATTATACTAGCACCAACACAGTAGGAGAAAATTACCCAGATTCCATAAACCAAAATGCCCAGGAACAATGTACCACTCCCACAAGAGGGGTAAGCATACTGGATGTGATAATCAGCAACATGTGTACTGGATGGCAAGATGAGAAGTGTACCCCTCACTGGTAAGACCAGACCATAGAGTAATCACACTGGATATACACATCCTGACCCCAGTCCCTGGCCAGAATACCACAGTGAAAAACATGTGTAAAGCATAGGTTGCAGCCCTCAAAACCGATGTTGAATCCACAAAAGGCCCTGTGCAAGTGCAGAATATGGGACACACCACAGAACATGTTATACAGGCATTCCATGAACACAGCCAGGAATGCTTGGAGTATGCAATCACAAATAACAACAACACACAATGCCATACACGCAGGCATCTGGCATGCTGGACTCCAGCCATTACCAAACCATGCAAGAGAATGAGGAAGCTACCACATGATAGAGCAAACATAAAAAGGGAAGTAATCACTGACCAGTAGTATGGCAATAACATATGTCCACACATACAATCCACTAAGTCCAGCCACAACAAGTAGAATCTGTGAATCCAGAGGCAATGTGACACCAGTCCCAAGTACACAGACAACCACAACACCCCCCAATAATTACAATTATATGTGATAGATGCATCCATGTATGCAAACCAGAGGTTGAGCTCTACCAACCCAGTACTGTCAAAACTAGTCAGGAGGAGAAGGTAACCACATACACCACAAACCCAGTCCCACATAGACCTACCACAACTGTAAACCAAACACATAAACACAGACAAATATTCCTGGAGGCCTGAATTACAAACACACCACACCAACAGAAGCCTCCAAAGCAGATCACAAGCAACCACAACCTTCAAACATAGCACATGCAACGAATAGTACACAAAGCTGGTGTGCCAAACAGTCACAGGCCAGAAGGAGAAACAACATGCCTGATACAGTCATAATAGGTGTCTGTATAGGCAGACACACTGCTGTCCCACTCACCAGACTGAACAAGGGAAAGGGTAGAATAAGCTGCCTGTAGGCTGCCACAAAATGCCACATAACACAAGTACGCAGGTCACCCCAAAGCAAGCAGAAATATGATGCACTCAATGTCCATGCTGATGTGAATTACCTGAGATGTACCTCCCTGGTCAACATCAAAAGAGACATGGATGGTCCCTCTGAGTATGTACCCCAGGGCGGTATGACACTGGCTGTGTGCAGCATCCAACCCTCACCAAGAATGATGCCACAGTACAAACACAGAATGCTCATGTTTAACAGCTGGCACAGTTACAGCTGTCAGTCCAAGAGGGTCTAATGTCTGTCTGCTTGAGATGTCAAGCATGACAAGCCATGCTGCTGTTCCAGGGATAGCTTGCAGCTGTTACCCGTGTGCGTCTGGATACTGGATAAGGCCTTTGCCGCCTCCATAGAGCCGTATGTAGGCAAGGCCAAAAGACTACCCACCACCCTAGAAAACATAAGTGGTAGGAAACATAAGGGTAATGCTGACCAATGCCAGATGTGTAAACTGCAATATGCATGCCCTGAGGCACTTCCCATTATGGAGAACATTGATGTCTGTGCAGTGACAGAAGCCTGCTGCAAGCCTAGTGATAGCACACCAGCACTACTAGGTTATACCACATATCATGTGTTATGGCCCCAACACCTGCACCAAAACATCAAAGGAGAGGGAGTATCCATATGCAGCACAGACACCCATATTGCCAGGTAACTGACAATGCACAAAGCAGCGGAGACCACCCATGTGCACATAACTGTAGTCAAAACTGCTGTACAGTCTGTAGCATGCGACAGACCACACTCTCACACACAAGAACTCCACCCAGACATCCGAAGAGACTGGACAGTATGAATGTCCCACCAAATACCAGACAAGGTACACACAAATTACCACATAGGTGTCAAACCATTATGTATGCAAGGAGTAATCAGGGACCTAGGGACACAGGTCGACATGAATCTGTCATGTGACACCCACAATGCCAATGTGGCTATGAAGATTGTCGATACTGGACACCGTATCATGAAAGGATTCACATCAACATCAACAGAGGTCACTGTGCTGCTGCACTGTTCCCTTATCAGACCCATAATCTAGTACAATGACTCATATGGGATGTACCGTACGTGACACCTGCAGCAGTTCGGAAAACCTCATAGTTACCTCACCAACAGGATAAAGGGTGTGAAATATATGTCATATGCTGCCTGGCTGTAGACACCCCAGCTTACTGCAGTCACACACTGCCTACACAGAGGCATTGTATGTCTGTTGTACAAGGCCATGTCCAACACAGGAGTAATGGACATGCTACACCACAGGAAATCAAAGCCATTGGAGCTGTGAGAGTCACAGATGTCAGTCTCAACACATAATGAAATAAGATGTGCTGGAGGGACAGATACATAACCCAGAGGCTCCCCACACCCAGAAACAGGATCCCAATCCATGGTAGGCAGAGCCTCTCACTGACACCCCTCAACAGGAATATTGCCAAGTGGATGGATGACCATACATGTATACTGGGGGTCCTCACTGTGTCACGACCAGACAGAGGCACAGTGAAGAACTTCATAAATGGCCATAATTGAACATAGCAAGGGGTGGCGAAAGACACACACACTCTGGCTAGGCTTACTAATGGCCTAGGGTGTATAGCCTAGTATGAACCCATGAACCTATGAAGATACAAAATTTACAGAACACTAAGGATAATCACAAGGCTTACCCATCTGATGGTAGGAACCATGTTGGGCATCCACAGATATGCTCCGAATCACACAGATATTACAAACAACATACCAAACACACACACATATTGCTAACATACAACCTGTCAGGTGTAGTGCAAACACACCCCCCCGAGTAAAAAATACCTATCCCAGCAGACTGATGGTCCCCTGACATTGCAGATGCTGAGGAAACAGCCATCATCTGCAAAGCAGAACACACAGCAGCAAAGGTATGTGATGGTGTCCTGTGCTGAGGCCAACATGGACTCCAAGAATAATGGAATGCCAAATCACACTACTGCCCAATGTCAGCCTTACTACAGGATATGTACCCAAAGAGCAGTGTACAACAACAGTGGTCCATCACAACAAAGGTGTTGCCTGAATGGATACTCCAAACTACCACCCCAGGATCCTGACAAGCTTGGTCTGCACAGCTATGGAAAGGATCAGCATGTACCGCAGACAGAAGGCTATTGTGGACCTACTGATACTGGACCCTACACAGTGTGGCTGTTGTAACTGCAGAACCTGCCCCTAAACATGTCTGACCCATTTGAAGCAGTCATTAAGGTCATTGATGAGGGCAATGTAGTCCACACAGCGTAGCTGGACTGTGCACATGCTTCTAGACAATACCGTACGAGTTCAGTATGGATATGTTCAGCAGCTTAAATATATACCCCTATGTCAGTAGAGGGGTTGCAAACCAGACCAAGGACAGAACTGACATGGTCAGACATGCCGCATCCATGTCAGACTACAAAGCGGATATGAGTGGCATCCCACAAGGCCTGGTCTTGGCCCCCCCCCCGTTCTGTATATATGTCCCATAGGTATAGGCCAACATGGAAAGACTGTGACTGAACATGTATGCAGAGGAGTACAAACAGCCCACCATATCCGACCCCCAGCTGACACAAGCAACCCACAAAAGGGCCACCTACAAACAGACAACTGTAGCCATAGCCATGTCAGCAAGCTAATAGCAGAACTGTGTATAGACAACCACCGTGGATATACAGTAAGTGCCCACAAATTACCACACAGGTGTTAACCCATGAGGTACCTAACATGTAATTTGAGACCTGGGTACAAAAGGTGATAAATATCCTGCACTGGACAAACTTGTGGCTGTAGTGTTCGCAGAAACATGTACCATATACCCACCCAAACATGAAGGTTGGCAGATGTAGATAAGGGGAACTCACTGTGGCTCTGCAGCCATCCTCCATCAGTGTCACAACTGACTACAATAGCCCCTGTGGGATATACAGCAGCAGACACCTCCATCAACTATAAAGTCCACAACAGTACCCCACCAGGGGTAGCAAAGAGCATGAACAGATGCCATGTGTTGCCTGAGTAAACAAACTGCAGCCCCACACACCGCCATCTTTCCCAGCTACAGGAAAGCTGTGCCTGATGTATGAAGACATGTCCAACCTGGAATGAATGAGCATGTTGCACCTTGTACAATCTGAATGGCAGTGAGCTATGCACATGAGAGACCTGAACCCCAGCACTGACATACATAGGACAAGCTGTACAGAATGATCCATAACACAGAAGGCACCCCCACTCTTCAGTAAACTCCTGGTACAGGTCAGCCAGAGAGCCACATATCGACACCCCTCAAGAGGAATCCTGATGAGTGTATGGGAGATGGTAGGCTAACCCTGGGTATCACTGTTATGTCAGAGGTAGACGAAGGCACAGTATACTAACCATGACATATGTCATGGCAAACTCCAGTTACAATGTGTGTCGAAGGACAAACACACCCTGTGACTAGCATCAGAAATGGCCTAGGGAACATTGCTAGTGTTTGCCAATGTCCACCCATGTTGTGGAATATACTAGCAATGTTGGACGAGCCTGGTGTAGGTAGTCCATATCTGAACATATTGCAACATGGTCATATGTGCACAACTGGCCCCTACACAGACTGTTGTGCTCACTATGAAGATGTCAAGCAGTCATAGGACTAAAGCCCAGGATACTGTCCACCACAGTGAAAGTACTGAACCAGTACACTATACGGTACTACAGTGTTAGGTCAATATGAAAGTATGTTGAGAACTGTATGCAAAGTATCCCATGCAATCCCTGCAGGCACAGTATAATCCCTGTTGTGGCAGACACGAAGCAGTTGGCCAGTTAGTACACAACATGACACCCAACACACAACCATAAATGTGAGATATTGTTGAAGTTCACACACACCCAAATATGTGGTGGACTTCAGAGTGCAACATATGGAAAGCTCACACTGGGCATGCTCGCACACTTTGATAAATGAGGCATATGTCAGGCAACATGCCATGGAAAGGCTGAACTGGGCATGCTCACACACTTAGGCCATATCTCCATTTAGCAGTTGGCCACACATATCTGGTATTTGTACGTGTCAGTCCAGGAACCAACCACAACACAGCAATCAGCCCAGTGCACACAGTAAATGACTACAGAGACATAAGTGATATAGTGGATCACCGTCATATGCAAACATCTTCCACAGATACACAAGTTGGTCCTAGGAACAGGGAATGCTATGGCAATAATGACCTGCAAACAGTAGAACAGCACAACAAATATTGTGCATCCGACAATTGAACATATGGGTATAGAGGTCAATACTAGGCTTGTTGCCCTAGGGAATGACAGCTCAGCCAGAGTGTGCTTGACATCTGCATCCCCAGGATAGTAGGCTACTGTGCCACTGTAAAGTAGGTCACAGAAGGCAACATGTGAGGATAGTGAGCTGTGCCTCTGTCAAGCAGGGGCACCGTGGAGGTCCCAGGGATTGAATGTGCTAAGCCACAGCCATGTTGTCGGTGTGTGCTGCGAGAGGGTTGCTGAGGATCTCTGACAGTAGGTGTCCGTCAATAACAGAGTGAGGGGAGCCCTATCTGCATTCTCTGGACGATTCCACTGTCAACACTGTGTTGTAATGAGTATGTGTGAATGAAGTGCCGTGCCGGAACTGTTCACAGATGTCCTCCCTCTGAGGGCTACAGCTCTGCAATGTATTAGGTCACTCTGTCTGTTGTACAGCGCATATATGGCTGGTGTACAGCTGACAGGTGTCTTGTTGTGAAGCAGTCGTGGGTATATGTGGGATAGCATGACCAATGCAAACCATACACGTGCTCATAGAATGCAATTGTCAAGGATTATGCTGAGTGGCCAGTATAGTCCTCCAGCATGGGTCCTCTGAAGTCGTCCACCCCAGTCTACACAAGTGTAGAGTCTGCTTGTGCTAAATACAGTTTGTGTGCAGTGACAACCTTGCCTGTGGGTGGAGATGGGATATGGATGTCCATGGAAAGGTGGGTATGGTCAGATATCAACAATGGTGGTCTACCTCTGGTGTGGAACAGTGAGTACCCATGTTGCAGATGGACAGGTGCAATATGTATTCCCCCATGTGGCTGTGGTGTGTGGTTCTGCCATAGCACATGGACCCACAAATTGTAGTGGCTGTAGGGTAAAGTGGTAGAGGCCTGAGTAGTTCTCACACACAATATGCCTGTACCTGATGTTAACAACTGGAATGGTGTATGTGAACACCTGCATATCCTGGCACTGTTCCCAGGGAAGCTAAGTGTGTGTCCTGGATGTGGGTGTGGTGTTCTGGACTGGTTGTGTTGTGTGTTACAGGTCCTGTGGTCCCAAAGCATGGTATAGAACATAACCTGCCAGTGCGATGTGCATATCTGACCCTGACGTAGGTGGCTGCAAATGCATATATATGCTATCCCCCACCTGACAGGTAGTACTACATGTACATACCTCTGTAGAAATAAAGATGTCAGCACCCTATAAATACTACAGGTGCAGAACAGATGCCCACTAATTCGGATAGTGCGCTCTGCTAATGCGTCTCTCTCAAGTGTCATAATATAGTTAAGTAGGGGTTTGAATCCTACAAATGCTCAGTATGTGTGTGGGTGAGTGGGGTTTGTGTGTGTGAAAGGCTGTGAGAGGGAAATGTCCCTTTTGGCAACTGGGAAAACACACTACAGGATGCACATTCACCTTTCTAAACACTGATGACGTCAGCACCCTATAAGTACAGCAGGAGAAGTGAAACCTCCCAGTAATGCGAATAGCGTGCTCCGCTAATGTATCCGTCTCGAGTGTCATAACATAGTTAGGTAGGGGTTTGAATCCTGTTCATGCTCAGTGTGTGTGGAGGGGGTTAGTGTGTGTGTTCAAGACTGTTTGAAAGAAGTATCCCTTTTGCCAACTAGGAGAATACACTACAGGATGCACATTCCCCTTTCTAAACACTGATGATGTCAGCACCCTATAAGTACAGCAGGAGAAGGGAAGCCTTCCAGTAATGCGAATAGCGCGCTCTGCTAATGCGTCCATCTCGAGTGTCATAACATAGTTAGGTAGTGGTTTGAATCTTGCAAGTGTGTGTGTTTGGATGAGGGGGGGTTAGTGTGTGTGCAATTCTGTGTGAAGGAAATGTCCCTTTTGGCAACTGGGAGAACACACTACAGGATGCACATTCCCCTTTCTAAACACAGATGATGTCAGCACCCTATAAGTACAGCAGGAGAAGAGAAGCCTCCCAGTAATGTGAATAGTGCGCTCTGCTAATGCGTCCGTCTCGAGTGTCATAACATAGTTAGGTAGTGGTTTGAATCCTGCAAGTGTGTGTGTTTGGATGAGGGGGGTTAGTGTGTGTGCAATTCTGTGTCAGGGAAATGTCCCTTTTGGCAACTGGGAGAACACACTACAGGATGCACATTCCCCTTTCTAAACACAGATGATGTCAGCACCCTATAAGTAGAGCAGGAGAAGGGAAGCCTCCCAGTAATGCAAATAACGCGCTCTGCTAATGCATCCGTCTCGAGTATCATAATATAGTTAAGTAGTGATTTGAATCCTGCAAATAGCAAGTGTGTGTATTTGGATGAGAGGGGTTAGTGTGTGTGCAATTCTGTGTGAGGGAAATGTCCCTTTTGGCAACTGGGAGAACACACTACAGGATGCACATTCCCCTTTCTAAACACAGATGATGTCAGCACCCTATAAGTACAGCAGGAGAATGGAAACCTCCCAGTAATGCGAATAGCGCACTCTGCTAATGCGTCCCTCCCGAGTGTCGTAATGTAGTTAGGTAGAAGTTTGAAACCTGTAAATGGCATGTGTGGGGAGTTTGTGTGTGTGCATTTTCGTATGAAAAACATGTTAGTTTTGGCAATCAGGAGATCACACTACCTGATGCACATTACCCTTTCAAAATACTGATTTTGTCAGCACCCTATAAGTACAGCCAGAGAAGAGGAACTATCTAGTAATCCGAATAGTGCACTTTGCTAATGCGTCTCACTCACGTGTCATGACTTAGTTAGGTAGGGGAATGAATCCTGCAAATGGCAAGTGTGCATGTGTGTGGGGGTAGTAGGGTGTGTGTAAATGCAAGTGTGAGAGAACAGATCCTTTTGGCAAATACTACAATACACCAGATGCTGCATATTCCCCCAGTAAACACAGGGGATGTCACCACACTATCAGCACAGCCAAACAGGGCTAGTTAGCTAGTAATGCCAATAGTGCGCTCTGCTACTGTGTCTATTACCATTGTCAGAGTACAGATAGGTATGTTTTGGTAACCCGCAACTGCCACGTGTGGTTATGTCACACAGTATGACCTTGTGTGGGTCTTTGTACATAACAATGCATGCCATTGCCTAGACCAGCAATGGCATTGCACACATGATGTATGTGTGTGACACATACACATAAATACCTGTGACCTGCAGTAGTTACCATGTCTCACACATGCCTCGAGTGGATAAATGGTATTTGCAATGTATACCAATATGACTGTGTCTTACTGTGCAGGGTCCGCACGTGGTATGTCTCTATACAGTGTGGGTGTATATGGTAAAATACCTACAGCAGGGGATACACATCTGGTCTGGGCCATATAGTGTACATGTAGTTGATGTACAGGTGCTGCATGCTCCCACCTGTTGTGGTAGTGGTAACATGTCATTCCACTGCAATTCAGTGACCACATGCTGTGAACCCTTCAACTAGTGTGTTGTAGCTACAGTAATGCTCACACACAATGTTTGGCTGGATGCAGTCCAGCCATATAAACACAGTTCTTGAGACTGTCATATTGCCAGTGTTGTTATGGAGGATAGGTGGTCTTCCTGTGTATGGGAGGATTGTGTGTGCCAGGCTATGAACCAGATGGCAGTCCGACACACTGTTAGCTGCACATAATTAGGCCCTGATGCTTTGTGCTGTGCCAACAACCTGGAGGTGTGTGTATCTGTGGTACCTTGGGATACCACCCCCCTGTCCATGTGTGTTACATGTGTAGGGGATGACAGGCATGGTATGGGGCATAACCTGTCAGTGATGGGTAACACCTGTGAGCCATGAATCAGGAATCTGGTACTGCACAGACATTGCAGTTCACCGTGCTGAGGACAGTGTCTGGTGCATGCATCTTCCGGTGTACACTGCTGTTGTTGTGTAGCAGCACTGTTAGTGTCCTAACCTGTGTGATACCCACGGAGGTGGCTATGTAAACCATGTCCTGCAGCATAAGGCAGTATGTGTGTACCAAGGAGCTTTGCCATTATACATCGGGCCATGGGTGTCACGTGCAAGATGACCCTTCCTCATCATTGTGGCTTCCCTAGCATGTAAGCACACGTTGACAGCCAGCGGATACCCTATGAATGACAGTGGAGACTGAGCATAATGTAGACATACAACACCCTTCCCACATATAGTGGTAGCATACCTGGTGAGGGTATGTTGGCAACCAAGATCAGGCTCATACTGGCCTGTGCCACATGCTGAGAGATCCATTCTATGTTCCCTATCATGTAGTCCAGGGAGGTATGTCTCAGGTTAGCCATACTGGCATGGTCAATGAGTGAGTCATATGTGTCCATGCCTCTGACTGACCTGTATGCATGTGTTCTGTGGTGGACCATAGTGCCCCTGAGGCATATCACTGTGACCTTCACCAGATACAGCCTGTTGAGCGGGACCCCAGTGCAGCACCCAAGACAGGTACCTGACATGTCTGTAGCAGGTGTGTTGTGTAGCCCTACAGGCTGTGAGTGTGTGGCACAGGGGATGTGTGTGCCATTTGTGGCATGTGCTCTGTTTCGACGGAACATATGCCTGTGTGCCAGCTGCGGAGGTGTGTGATGCTCAGGCAGGATGCTATTCTGAGTCCCCACGTATGTCCCAGTGTGTTCAGCATGCTGTCAGTGCATGTCAATGTCTGACTTGTATTGTAGTCACTGTAATATATTTTATTTATTTATTTATTTATCCTACATTTGTTGACCGGGATAGTCCGACTGGATGCATGTCCATTTCCAGGGAGGCCGGGAGAAAAGCTACAAGGGTAAGCAGATACAGCATTACATAATACCAGCATTACATATTACAAACAGATTATTTACAGAGATTACATAAGTAAGCAAGTTAAACATGTTCCACAGGTTAATGTTAGTCCTGAGCACAAGTCAGGATTAAATTAAATTACACAGTAAACTGGTTCACAGATTTTACACATTCGAGTTAGCCAGGCTTGATACATTAACATAGCCAGTTAAGTGACAAATGTTGTTTGAGTCTAGTGTTAAATTGACCTAAAGTGGAAAGTAGGGTAATATCAGCTGGAAGTGGGTTCCAGGATCTACTGAGTTTACAAAGAGAGAATCACCAGCTGTGTTATTAAATGTGCTAGTCTGAATTAGTAGTTTGTTAGAGGATCGAAGCGGTCTAGGATTGTTATAGGGGGTGATAATATTTGAAGTGCAGGAGTATTGTCCGGATTATAGAGGATTTTATAGGCCATAATCAGTTGGTTATACTGTATTAGGCTGGGTATTGCAAGACAACCAAGCTGATTTAGATTGATGCAATGATGTGTCCTAAAAGGCAGCCCAGTGGCAAACCTGGCAATTTGGTTGTAGCAAATTGAGTGTTTGGTAAGGACAGTCTTGTTCATATTCAAGAGTAGAGGGGATGCATACAGAAGGGTTTAAAGAAGGTGTGAGCGAGCTATGGCACCTTTAGCTGGAGGGGATAGGAAGGCTTTTATTCTGTAAAGTGACCCTAGTTATTTATTGATGGCTTTGATAATTTGGTTAACATATAGGTCACATTTGAGATTATTGTCTATGATGACACCTAATAGCTTAGTAGATGGGTCAGGGGAGATTATTGTGCCATCAGTTGATGTTATGGTAAAGGTGAAAGCGGTAGACCTACGTGTTGGTGAAATAACAGCAGTTTAGTTTATTTGGGATTTAGGATCAGACGATGTTCAGAAATCCAGTTTTCTATTGTATTAAAGGTGGTCTGCATAGCTGACCATAACTCTACTGGAGATGTGGCT
Source organism: Protopterus annectens (assembly GCF_019279795.1). NCBI lineage: Eukaryota > Metazoa > Chordata > Ceratodontiformes > Protopteridae > Protopterus > Protopterus annectens. Next base: position 1,219,191,768 of record NC_056728.1, on the reverse strand, counting down.
GAGCAGATCAGAGTAGAGTCTTCAGCATATTGGATACAGCTGACTTTTGGGATGACAGTATAAAGGTCGTTAATAAAGATGGAGAACAGCAAGGGCCCTAGTATAAAGCCTTGTGGTACTCTGAGGGTGTTAGGTAGAAGGTTAGAGAGTTTGTTCTGCCAGAGACCAGCCTGCTGTCGACCATGCAGGTAGGATTGAAACCATTGGAAGGCTCCAGTATCTAGACAGAATGTTTGCAGGGTGTGTATTACAAGTTGGTGATCAACCATATTGTATGCCTTGGAAAGATCCAAAAAGAGGGCTGAGGATATATAATTAGTGTTGCAAGTATGGTTTATGGTGTTAGTAAAGGCTAGGAGGCCTGAAGTAGTGCTGTGATGAGGACGGAAGCCATGCTGAGTGTCTGCCATAAGGCAGTTCTGGATTAGGTGGTGCATGAATTGTATATGAATAAAGTTTCCATAATCTTTGCAAGAGGAGAGAGTATAGCTATTGGCCTATAACTGGAGAATTCAGTAGAGCTGCCACCTTTGTGAAGTGGGATTACATATGATATTTTCCAGATGGTGGTAAATTTAGATTCTACCATGGTTCGTTTGATTACCTTTGAGACGGGGTAAGCAATAGCATCATCTGATTTTGATAGGTACTCGGCAGGGAGTTGATCAGCAGAAAGTGTAGTGGGTTTCACTGTTTCAATCAAGGTACAGAGAAGTGAAGTGGCGACTGGTTGGCAGCTGAACGCAAGTAGGTTTCTAGGGGTGCTACTTTCAGGACCAGGGGAGCTAGGAGGTAGATGGCTAGCTAGGGCCTGAAATGTCTCAGTAAAGAATTGGTCAAAACTATCAGAAACATCTTCAGGGGTTTTATCAATAGTAGCAGCAGGGATTGGGGTTGAAGTTTGTCCAGGATGTAGTATATATGTCATGCCACCTGACATGGTATGGCATTACTGGGTTCAGAGAGCCCAGTCCCCAGATTGGCTGTGTGGTGGCATCCCACACATGTGTTGTACGTTCCTGGCCAAGGGTGATGGCTGACTGCATACATGTGGCAGCTGTGTCATTGACACATGACTCACATAAACCACAACTGGACCATAGAGGTGGTTCACAGGTTACCTTTGCACATGCTACCCTATTAGTGTGATTGCCATGGTGAGTACCAACACATAGGGCCAATGGGGAACAACATACTGAAGGTGTGTATGTGTGGCTGTACCGCTACTGTTTCATAGCACTGGCATATATGACTTTACACGTATGTAAATGCCAGGTAAGACATGTGCAATGTGTCACAGGCAACGTACATGCATACAGGACAGACAGTGACGTTCTGTCATGTGTAAAGTTGACATACGTATCGTACGCTATGCAGATGTCACTAGGAGTCCACAGAAGCACTGTAACTCTGCATTGCAGGTGTAAGCAATGTTCCAGGGAACCCCAAGCGAACATGCATGCAAACAAAGCTACAGTAAACAGGGCTGGAAGTAGTGCATTGTACAACAAAGAAGGGGTAACAATAACAGTAAGTAACAAAGCAAATATGTAGGCACTATCAACATGTACCCAGGAATACACAGCGCAGATGCCCATGGCAGAACTGATATTATGTCATAGTTATTTGTGATTTGGATTACATTGGTACTGCACACATATCTACATGCGCAAACATCCACATTGCATAGTCGTTGTGGGCAACCTGACACCATTACTGTACATGTCCACCATTGCATATCACTACTTGCGTTAGCTTTCCCCCTGTGCTACCCATGTATGTGGCTATCTGTTAACAACCTTACCACCAGCATGCAATTATGTGCAGCTGTTACACTTTGGTATGTACTATGGGTGCAGATAACAATTCAGGACATTCATACAGTTACTGCAGCAGGAATGCTGGGATAAACAGACAGTCATAGCAACACACTGTACTGTTACCAACATGATACTACTAATACACTTCTATGTAGTCACCCTGTGCATCAGCAACGTGTTTACCTGTTCCCACAATGATGTTGGAGATTGCAGGAGGTGGCACAGTGTCATCATATGCACAGGGTGTGGATTAGGTATGCCTGAGTCAGCCACTGATACTGCCAATTGACATGTGTGTGTATGTGTGTTGGTGAGGGGCAGCAGTACAGGGTGGGGCAGTGTTGGTGCAGTGTGTGCGTGTATGTGGTCACCCTAGGTGTTAACATTTTGCATGTGTGTATGCACGCACACAGTTCCACCTCATGGCTGCCATATACAGGGGTTTGTGGACAGCCACAGACTGCACCTGGCAGGTCATACAGATCAGTGTCTGTGTGCACGGACACAGTACCTGTGCCTGGCAGGGGTGATACGGACCGTATCCAGTATTAAGCCAGACTGCGTACTGTCATGAGAAGCGGGAGTGTGTTGACTGGACACAGGTCCCTGTTGGGACTGTCCAGAGCCACGTGCACGTGGTCTCCTGGGGCGTTCCAATGACAGCACAGACCCAGCATTGCTGGGGCTGCTGCTGGCACTATGGGGGCGTGCGCTAGCCTGTTGTCAACCGCGCCGAATGCCAGCTGCTGCTGTTGCCGGCATACGGCCACATCGATGCCGCAAACGCCCACCATTGCCCTGGCTCATGGACATCTGGTTGTGGAACTGCTGTAATATGTCCCCACAGCGTCTGTCTATGACATCGGTGAAGTTACGGATAGCATCCGCAATGTCACGCATACTGTCTGTCATGGCTGTGCGACATGCTCTCAGCTCCCTCAGACCCTGTCTGGTGTACCTTTCCATACGCGACTGTGCCTGCATGACAGTCCGAAACATAGCTGAGGTTGACAGACCACTTTGGGCACGTCGGCCAGAGGCAGTATGCCCACGGATGCTCCCACGAGAACCCATGGGCAACTGTCTGTGTGGTACCATCGGAGGACCCTGCCCATGGCTGCTGTGTGGGGATGCATGTACCACAGGTACCACATTACCCTGGTCTATGCCCACTGTATCCTGTCCATCACCTAGGGACAATGGTGACAAAGGATGTACTGGCAGGATGACTGTGCACAATGATGGGGTTGACAGCTGTGTACTGTCAATTGGCTGACCAATGGCGGACCCTGACACACCTTCCTGTACTATTACACAAATATCATCATTACCAGTACCCGTGGCACAAGATTCAGGTTCCCTGCTGCAGGTCACCAGAGCAGCACCAGAACCTGTGGGAGGAAGACAGGAAACACAGTTTACAGTCTCCAAACATTGTACCAGTGATGCACTTCTACACACATGCACACATGGACACATGCACACATGCACACATGCACACAGGCACACATGCACACATGCACACATGCACACATGGGCACATGCACACGTGGACACATGCACACATGCACACGTGGACACATGCACACATGGACACATGCACACATGCACACATGCACACATGCACATGTGGTCACATGCACACATGGACACATGCACACATGCACACGTGGTCACGTGTAGACATGCACACATGCACACATGCACACGTGGACACAGGCACACATGCACACATGCACACGTGGACACAGGCACACCTGCACACATGCACACATGCACACATGGGCACAGGCACACCTGCACACATGCACACATGCACACCCCGCAGTATACACACAGAGCACTACTGAGTTACACTACTGTTACTAGCATTATCAGGAGTATTATAGGTTATGTTAAACACACTCAACCAGCATGGATGGCCTGCCTTGCTGTAACCCCAGAGGGACCTGCAGAAATGATGAGATGAATGTCAGTGGGCACACCTGTGCCATTAATATTGCATATGATACAGTGTACAGAACAGTCAAGTGTACATATGGCATATTACCTGCACGCTCCATGTCATGCTGCTGTGTGGAACCAGCCTCCATCATAATGCAGGTGTACTGCTGTTGCTGTTCCGGGGCTGGAGCCACAACACTTAGGAGTAGCCCCTCCAGTCTGGTGAGGGGGGATGTGTGGCCACCCCACCTCCTGTGGCAATCTGTTGCCTGTGGATATCTGATGCACGCTGATGGACACTTCGGATTAAATCACTGCAGTGATGTCGTACCTGCTCATATGTCCTGTTATGCGTGCCAATATCATTTACCCTACGGACAAGGTCTTGCCACAGTGCAGCCCTCTCCTGCTGATTCTGACTGGTGCGGGAAAACAGGATGTCATACTCCCGCACCAGGCTCTGGTGGATCTCCTCGTCTTCCGCTACAGAATAGGTGGGGTTACACTGATGCGCCATCTCCCTGGAAGAGAACGCAAACAGGATATCAGCAGACCATGTCAGCAATATATGGCACACATACTATACATGATACTCATGTGTAGTGATATACTACTACTCCCATATGTTGCATGTGTGTGTGTCGTGGAGGATACACAGGTACATGGCCAGATATCAGTGCTCAGCCAACACCTGTGCAACAATACCTGCCACATTCCACACAACATAGTAGCATGCCCCATCGGTCAGCACACACTGACAGGTGCAATGCACAACCTCACTCTGGGGGTTCATCCCAAGGTACTGAATGTGGGACACTATCCACTACTGTCATGTGGACAGAGGTTACTCGGCCTGGATATACATATCCCACCACCACCACCAGCACAGTAGACTACTTTGATATGTATGTGATTAGACAGTTATTCACTTGCTGGGACTGAGATGGTATCCATGCAGCACACTGGGCCAGTGGAAGCCACAAGCCACACTACTGACCCCTTTGCAAATGCTTACCACGGACATGCCACAGATTGCATGGAACTTGCACACACATTTCTAACCCAGACCCTATGCACAAAGGTTAGGCATCCTGTCCGGTGGACCCCAGACAGAGGCAGATTGTATAACAATAGTAGGAGGCTACTGCAGGACAGAGCACATTCACATTAAGGGAAGGCATCTGTGGTCAGCACTGGTACTACGCTATGGTCCATCATAGCAATGGCCATGGCCTACTCTGGGAGGGAAATGGCCACAAACACTATGGATGACCACAAGGCCTTCTTCAGTTATGTTACACATATGGACCACATGCCTCAGATATGCTCTGTGTTAATACACACCTACTTAACATTCACCAAACACACAGATATTGGCAACAGTCATGCAGACATGTTCGGTGCACGTATCCCCCCTCCTTCTCCCCCACCAGTTGAAATATTTATCACAGCTGTATGTAACCTCCCTATCATCTCACATGTCCAGGTGAGGGCCGCCCTCAGCAGAGCAGAACACACAGCATCACTGTGACCTCATGGTATCCCTGGATGTGTGCTACCTGCACTCTAAGAGGACATACAACCGCATATAACACTGATCATTTATCTTGGCCGTACTACAGGATATGTACCTGGACAGTGGCATACAGCGACAGTGGTCCCACACCACTAAGGAGGCACCTTGACTGACCCTGGGAACTACCACATCATATGCATAACTGGCCTGGTCTGCTAAGCTCTGGAATTATGCAGTATGGGATGCATATGCAGTGATATCGGGTACCTGCAGACACTTGTTCCCAGCCAGTGTGCCTTTGTGATGGGCTGGTCCTGCCTTTTGAACCTGGCTGACCTTTCAAAGCAGTCACTACAGCCTTTGCTGGGGGCAACGCACAGACAACTGCTGCCAGGATCACGGCCTAAGACTGATTGACATGTAATGTATGGTCATCCCCTTTTGGTGGAACTACGTACACACAACATATCACATGGACATACCTATAGATACAGACCTATGACACATTTGGAGGGTTCACAGTATGCACACTATTAACCTGCTATGTTGCATTACCTGTGTTTGTCGCAGCTGGTTGCGTTACCACTGCTTCTGCTTGCTGCTACTACTGTCACTGCTGACAGCTTCGGGTGACAGAGTCACAGTGTATACTTTTTTTTTTGTTCTCTCTCTCTCTCTCTCTCTCACTTTTCTCTCTCCCTCTGTCTGCTTCCAGGCAGTGCAATGAATGTATTGCATGTGTGGAGTGTTAGTACTGGATGCTTTTGTAGGTATCTGCATAGGTCCATGTGATGGCCTCTGCACCAATTGTAAGCCAGCATTTGCTAATTGCATACAGCCAGTTGTGTACTGATTGCAGTTCTCACTGTGATTTCAGGTCAGTGCTATAAAAGGGTATGTGGGATAGGCATTGCCCTTTCAGAATGTAAGGGCGGGGACCATGCTGGTATGCTGTGGACAGTGTTCTGTGAGTGCAAAGGTTAGTATCCCTCTCATGATTCAGGCTATGTTGTAGATTCACATTTCTCCATTCCTCTCTCATGTTCCCTGTAGTAAGTGTGTATGCACAATGACTCCTACAACTATATATAGATATATATTTATATATATATATATGTACATATACATACATTTATATATGTACTTTAACTGACATTATTACCTACAAGCTACCAACTAGCATGGCTGTTTGTGTTCACACAGTACTATTGTGGGAATCCAGTAGTTTTGGCAGTAATTCTACATGACATGCTTTGGGTACTACACATCCTATATTCCCTTTAAATTCATCCCTACTATTACATGTTATATTTATTTTAGCACAATGTTCTTGTATCAGAGTCATGGCTTAGTGGTAGGTCATACAGACTAGTGTCTCCAAGGTCCTGGGTTCGGGACTGACAGTGGGATTTTATTTTGCTTTTGAACTGAGTACAGGACCTGTCAATCAAAGTGACTAAGGCACTTTTAAGCAGTTGTAACCGGGTTAGAGCTGGTTTGCGCAGAGCTCACGCATGCGCACTGGCGGTTAGCTCCGCACACACAAGCGCAAACCCGCTTACAACCGCTTAACAGTGCTTACTCTGGCGCACGCCCGCGCTATTTTCTTTGAAAGAAAAGAAAATGGGGAGACAGGAAAGTGGTGAAAAAGGGGTCACAAAGAGGGTAAGACAGTAGGGAAACAAGCTTGGGATTTGCAGGAGGGATGTTGGTAAGGCCCATAGCTGCCCATTTCTTCATCAGCAACAGCTGTGCATATGTATGTAATTTGTTGTGACATTTGAAACCTTCCACCCCTGAGAGAGGTGTCAGGACAACAATAATACTTGTTGTACAGCCAATTGTAATTGATAGATTCCATGTCCAGCAGACATGTGTGCGGAATGGGCAGCTATGTATGGGGCGTAATTTTTTTGTGGGTACAGAGTGCCCTTTTTTTATTTTTTTTTCAGGTGAGAGTGGTATGTCAGGTGAAGGAAGTCAGTACAGCTGGGGAGGTAGGTTGGGTAGGTAAACAGACAAGACAAACAAGACGCATAGAGGGGCGGTGTATGACACATGTGGGGGGGTTACACAATTGACTGGGACGGAGGTTTGGATATCCAGAGCCCATGAGCCCACAGATGGCAACAGTGGAACTGATATCCCCACCCATAGGCAGTTGCCACTGTTCCTTCACTGCCCAGGACGGGGCTGTGCTGGGGGCTGTGTAGGCCGGGCAACAGGCATGCCCGTTAGTTGCGCCACCCGTGCCTCAAGCTGGCATAGGGGCTCAAGAACAGAGTCCCGAATCTCCCTACGCACCACAGTCCGGATGCTATGGAGGGTGAGTGGTGGTTCTCCTCCAGCCACACTTTCAGAGGGGGGGAGAGCCCCATCCCCTGCAGCACTTCCACCTGCAGGTGGCACAGGGCCACCGGAGGAGGGTCCGGACTCGGCACTAGTGCCAGGTGCACTCGCCAGCTGAGGTGGGAGAGGTGGGTCCGCTGGAACCCGCCTTCCCTGTCGTCCTATGTTTTGCATTATGTCATGACAGTTTGGGTTAGTGACATATAATACCATTCACAATTAGTTGTAACAGCATGCATTAGTATTCCCATTAACCAAACACCCAGATATTCACACCATTGAACAGCGTGCATAACACATGCATAATTTGAACAGCAATACACAGTCCAACAACATGCAGGGTTAATTGATGGCAACAGGCCATCAGGTTTGGATGTATGAACAGGGCAGATGCATCAACGGACATGCAAATATATATGACCCAACAGGACAAACGTCCAGGGGTGTTAATTGTGATTGCACATACCATTTTCACGTGGAATGGGTTATATGTGGTTATAGGGTGGGGTGAAGAAAATAATGTTAACACCTTCAAATACCAATACATATGCTGTACATTTCTAATAGCTACAGATATATACACACTACTGTTCTAACTGCAGTTTCCTATATGATAACTATTTCAACTTGGTGATAGGACTGTTACTGCAACATCAATATACATTTTATTGTTCTTCATACACATTCATATCTAGCTTTGTTCAGCTACATCATCCTGCTACATTTGCTTTTTATAGCTGTAGACAAGTGTGGATGTTTGGTATATCAGACAATCATCCTATCTGCATATTGCAGACTGAGAGCAACATATCCAGATTTTGGGATACACATTCCAGATGCAGCAACACTTTGAACAGATTTCGCTGTTTGGTTTTGATTCTCACATGCATTTCATTCTGTCTTGACTGCAGTATACTTTATTCAGGGGTTATTACTACTGTATTGCTGGATTCATGACACTTTCTCACACTCTCTCACTTGCTTTCATTTTACTATTCAGGATGGTACTTACTTCTAGGCTTTATTGACATGTTTTACCTGTAGTTATTACAATCCTTTCCAGCAGTCTCACTTCTGTCATGTTTCAGTATTTCAACAGGGATATATTTCACACATGTGATTTCATCATCTTCTGCAGCTATACTTTTCAGCCTGCTGCAGGTTGTGTACTATTTTCTTACAGGTGGGGCATTTTTATTTCAGAATTTATGTCAGACAGTTTCATTTTACGGTTTAACTTACAGGCTGAAACACACTTTTATAATCAAGCAATACTTGCAGACACTTTCACACTGTTACTTGCACATTTTATTCCTTAGTGACTACACTGCACTCTTTTGCTGACTGTCATACTTTTATATTTCTTTACAGTTACTGGTAGTGGATTACTGACCTGCCTGGTGGCGCAACCGCACCAGCCTATCGCCATAGACTCTGCGGTTCGCAGAACGGACACCTGCAGCTGTAATATAAATGAAGTAATATTGGAATACACATCTAAATCATATCAGTTAGTTTAATTTCTTACATACATAATTAAATGTAACTTACTCAGTAGTGGGGCATTGGGTGTTTGCCGGGCCTCCTGGATCCAAAGGTTCAGTTGGTCCTGCTTGCGTCTCTTCAGGTCCCCATGGTGGTGACGGACCTGCTCACCAGTCCTTGGAATCCCTGTGGCACTGGTGAGATCATGAGCGAACCAGTCCCACGCCTCGGCCCTGTATGCTCCCCAGAGGACCTGGCCCTGCATGAGTTGGGCCTCATGATTGTGGACTAGGAGCCAGACCATGTACCTGGTCTCCTCAACGCCCCACCTCTGTGCTTGAAAGCAACTACCCTCTCCTACTCCTGTCATTCTGCCTGCAGTTCAGTTCTACAATTGTTTATGCTGTGTATTCCCGCCTATGGGGCTTAGTCCGTTTTTCCTGCACATAGCTGTGATTGGCCATTTTGGAATTGTATCAACTTAAGTAAACCTGCATTGTCATGCTCCAGTTTGTATTCATTCCTATATATTAGCTATTATTGCATTTCTAGGTACTGCTGTCATGGCTTAGTGGTTTGGTACCTTGACTATGGTGTATAGTATATGAGAGAAAACACTATACCGGGTACCACACAATAACGTCTTTATTTAAACAAAGTAAAAAGGAGAGGTGAGCGCTTTCGCAACCTTCGTTGCTTCATCAGACCAGTCTGATGAAGCAAAAAGCGCCACCTCTTTTACTTTTGTTTAAATAATAACGTGTGGTACCCGGTATAGTGTTTTCTCGTATATACTTCTCTTTTTATATACTGGGTTTTACCTGTATAGCCGTTTTGCTTTTCGTTTATGGTGTATAGTATCCTGGGTTCGAACCTGGCCACTACTTTTTATTTTTTATGACTGTCTAGACATGCTGAGGGGTGTGTCTGTGTAAAGGCAGTTTTGATACGGCTTGCTCAACGTTGCCCGTCGGTAAGCTTGTTTGCGTGGTGCGCAGCTCCGCGCAAATGGGGTACGCTAGTTTAAGCCTCATTTGGCTATCAGCATGCATATTATGCTCAGCTCAGTTAGGGGCACATAGATTTAGCATGTTAAACCACTGCTCAGCTACGGGCACTCATTTTGCACCAGTTAAACCACTGCTCATCTACGGGCAGATGCACTCACCCTGTTAAACTGTAGCTCAGCTATGGGCACATCTGGCATTTTTTATTCTTTTGTTACCTCACATTTCTTCAATATAAATGGGCTATTTCATTACATTTTACATAAAATGTGGTTTTATGTGTACATATTTGTCAGGGACTTGTTTCGTGCTTATTTTGCTAAAAATAAAAATTGGTGTTGTGGGGGCTCGAACCATGAATGCCTGCTCTTCAGCCAACATCTCTACCGCTACGCTATTGCTTCCTAGCTTATTTTGCATATTTAGTTCTTATATTCTTTCCCACTTACTGCTAACTGTAGCTGCTACGGCACGCCCAGCATAACGAACGCACTCATGGTTAAACATTTTTACAATTTAAAAAAAATATATAACATGTTTATTTATATGTTTTCTGTTCATAGTCTGTGGGGGCATGTGTTGTGTTCTGTTTATTCACATTTCCGTGGACTCTGTCATGGGTGTTTACTTTGGGCCCTTTTCCTCTTCTGGGGGCGTGTCCGCTTACAGGGCTCGGCCTACGGATACGCTCCCTACTGTCTTACACGGACCGTGTTAGCCTTAAGTGTGATTCAGCATGCTCTCATGAATATGCAAAGCATGCTGACATCACGCCGTTTAACTGCAGCCTCCGTGTATGAGTTATAACTCTTACACGGAGGCTTCGTGAATCCTGCCCTAAGTATATGAGATTTGGGAGATATGAACTGAAAGATGAATATTTAATACCACACACAGTGATTGAAACTGTAGATTCATTAAAGGATCTAGGTATATGGGTAGATCCAGATTTGAATTTTCCCAATCATATCAAACATTCGGTTAATGATAATTATAGAGTTATAGGTTGCAAAAAATAAAAAGATTGATAAAGTCTAGGAAATCAGAAATGATGAAGTCATTGCTTGTTAGTTACATTAGACGCAAGCCTAAGTATGGAATAACAATATGGAAACCTTATAAGAAAACAAGCTTGAGTAAACTGGACGAGTACAGCAAAATATACTAAGGTCATCCACGGATGTAAAATTTTAAGTTACTATGAAAGACTGACATAACTAAACTTGTACAGTGTCTTATGTATGTATGTAATAGTACAAATATCACTGCATAACCCACATTGTTTATTAGTTTATGACTATACACATTAATGTTTACAGGATTTGAAAATGCACTGTTAAAAAAAACAAGATCAAAAGATAAATTTTCAGCAAGATGATAAGATTCAGGAGATGTGAAGAGAATGTGAAATTTGGTAGAAAAATCATATATGCATGCTTGAATGAGTGTGGGATAAATCCAGAAGTAAAGAGACTGGCTAAAAATAAATGCTAAATGCTTTGAAATTTGTATAGCTATCATTCTTAGAAAGGCTGGGTATACAGTACTGAATCTAGATCAAGTGTTCTTGTCAGATTTTTTTAAAGCATTTGCACAGTTTTAGGGTGGATTTTTTTGGAATGGACCTCTGCTAAAGTCTATCTTGTGAACTTGTGTAAGAAGTAGAACTAGTAATGCTATATTGTCACTGGGGCTGGGGTACAAGAGTCAGGATACAATTTCTTTTGTTATTAGTAAAGGTTGAGAGTTAGTTAGTTTTAAGAAAAGGATTAGTCATTTGATCAGTCACTTCTTTGATTGCCTTCCCAAAATTATTTTTGGTTTAATGGTGTGGTTCACATGATGATCACAGGCATTAGATGGCTTTAGCAAGATGAATGAAAGAAGAGCTGGAAATGCTGCAGGTGTGATTCAGAAAACATTTGATCAGTCACTTCTTTGATTGCCTTCCCAAAATTATTTTTGTCTAAAATACATGGCTTTATAGTAAAAACGGATTTGGATTTAACAAATTGTTGAGGTCAGATTTTTGTGTGGACATGAGTGGCCAAACATATAGTATAGGGCACTCCTTCATTACAATAAAATTTGATACATATGTCGTTTAAATGTAGTATAGGCACTCCTTCATTACAATAAAGTTTGGTACACGTGTCAGTTAAATGTAGTACAGGGCACTCCTTCATTACAATAAAGTTTGGTACATGTGTCAGTTAAATGTAGTACAGGGCACTCCTTCATTACAATAAAGTTTGGTACATGTGTCAGTTAAATACAGTTAATCACCTCATTACACTTTCCCTTTCTTGATAGGGTACACACATGTACACACACACACACACACACACACACACACACACACACACACACACACACACACACACACACACACACACACCATTGACCAACAAATATGATAGATGACTGTCAGGTGATTAAAATGCTGCCTTCATTGTCATATTTAACATTTGTTTAAATATGTTTTTATTCTAATAGAATAATAGACATATCTCAGATTTTTTATAAGATATCCATAGCTTTCCTAATTCTATCTGTAGATATATGCAAAAGCCTAAATGCACTTAATATGTTCTGCCTGAGGAACCTATCAAGGATATACATATGAAGATATAGAAATGCCATCCTCCTGTCTTCCTTCTGAATTCTTACTGGAAAATGCAAACCGAAAGGCCAACAAAAAAATCTGCTGCTGTTCAGATATTTTCCAAGTATCTTCAATATCTGCTTAAATTATGCCACATTCAGCTCTTAAATAAAGGCACCAAATGCTGCATCATAGTTCAAACCTCCAGACATAGAATTCTAGCTTAGATGAACTGTTGTTTAGGCACTGTGCCACTTACTTGGATTATTAAATGGCAAAGAATATTTCTGCAAGCAAACTGCCCTGCTGCTGGTTTAATGATGTGGTTCACATGATGATCACAGGCATTAGATGGCTTTAGCAAGATGAATGAAAGAAGAGCTGGAAATGCTGCAGGCGTGATTCAGAAAACATTGGCTGTGTGAGTCCCCTGTATCAAAGCAACATTAATTATAAATCTTGGAACCAACAGCGCTTGCTAAGACACCTAGTTTGCAGATCAACTAATGCATTTGATGTTCCTTCAGTAAGAAGGAACTGTAGTAGGTGCAGTCTATTAGATATTCACAATACAATGACCCCCAGAAATAGATGACCTTTTTGTAATTTTTCAGAAACATCTGCTGCACAAAGCCTTAGAAGAAAGAATGGCATTGTTTTAGTTTTGGTTTCATTCACCTTGATTCCTATAAAAAGTACTATGGGAACTTTACCATTTTGATCTTAGACAAATTTGTTTATTTTTTACATCAAAGTATTTAAATACAGACTGGGAATATTTCATAATGCATTTTATTCTGTCATATCTATAATAAAATACTGTAGAATAAAGATGTAAAAATAGAAAATAAGTACAGAACATACACTTAAATTATGTATATAGTCGGTTTAGCATATTAAGGCCTCAAAGCTCTAGTATTTTCTTAGTTATGCTTTAACAGTACACTGTACCACATTATAATTTGCATAAATTTTAAAGCTATTGAATTGTTGCCTAAGTAATGTTATAAATCATTTAAAATGTAATCCATTCTATTTCTGAAGTATTTTTATGTAGAATACTTTGCTATTGCATTAATGCAATGATAAATAAAATCGGAGAAACAGAAAACAAGCAATATATTTGGTAGTTGTCCACTTTTTTTGTAAATGAGCACAAATAATGAAAGCCAAGTAATATTCATAGTCAGTTACACAAGTGAACAGTGCACATTGGCACAAGTTTCAGCCATGTATTAATGAAGTGTGATTCATAAAGGCTTGTTGAACATATGTGCAAACATTGAAAAGTCACAGACAGACATATGCAAACTAATGCATAATGACACTTAAATGAGGTGATGCATGTAAATGCTGCACCACTGGCATGGTACTGGGCCGCATTTCCTGTATTTTATGATTCAGAATTGTATATTGTTATGCAAGGGCATGTTGTGCAATTAGGTTATATAGAGACAAACATTGCCATTTCTAGTCACTTGTAGTCAGAGAACATGCTTGATATGATTGTCAGTTTTGTTGTTTCACATACTAAAACATGGTGCATGGAGATGGGTTTGACGACCAAGATGGAAGCATTATTGGCAATGTATACGACATTACAATTTTGAGTAACAGTAGATTTTTGACAATTTTTGCATGTAGCAGGGATATTATCAGGATTTTGTTGAATGCTCATGTCTCACAGACTGTAACTAGGGCACTGCATTGGCTTTCTATTCCTGTGGATACCAAGGTATGTGTAATTCTTACTATACTAGTCACTGGGAACTTTCAGAGGCAGACTGGGGACACATTGTTGGGTATCTCATAGCCTTTATTTTGAGGATACAGAAGTTCCTTGAAGTTATTCTAGGCCATATGGATAAGTATAACTGTTTTCGAGAGTCACTACAAAACCAAGTAATTACCATGTATGTCTTCTACAGTCTAGAATGCTTTGCTGAGGTTCCTGGTACAATAGATTGCACCCATGTGGTTATCAAGCCCCCCTGGACCACAGGGGTGGAGCCACCATAACATGAAGAGCTACAATTCCATCAAACACCAGATAGTGAGATGTGTACATGGCTATATCACCCAACATCCTGGTAGTACCCATGATTCCCATTTTTGGCTCCCACATTAACTGTATCACTACTTCCTGCATGATAGTAGACTGCATGAACACATAGTAGGTATGTTTTCCCTAAATCTCAGATTATATCTGTAGTATTTCTCTTATATATTTTGTGATTGTCATGTTTTTATGTTCCTCCCTCCATACCATGTTTTTTTTTTTTGAGGTGATGCAGGCTAGCAACTTGAGCCATGGCTAATGACACAAGTCTGTAATCCACTGGGAGCTGCAGAGGAGAGCTACAACACCACTCTATCCCAGACTTGGATAGTCACTGACTGAGTGAACGAGTGTGTGTTCAACCTGTTTAAAGGTCATTTCAGTTTTCTGGACAGGTCCTGTGGTAGAGCTCTTCAACAGGTCCCTGGTACTACATGCACAATTGTTACTGCTTGCAGCATCTTACACATGACTCTGCATTAGTATCAAGTGCAACTGCCACAACCAGCACAAATGGAACCCTTAGTGGATTTGAGGCATATTGCATCAGCTTACTTTTGTATAAAATATTTTTTTGGCCAAGAAGTAAAGTTAATTAAGATGTTTGGAGGATGACTCTAATGTGGATATGCAAAATACAACAGTATTTATAGATGAAGTATCTTCCTTGACTATAAGTGAGTAGTCAGAAGTTTCTAGCTTCATTCCAAATCCTAAAAGTCAGCAGGAGTTTTCAGACTTGCTAGAACCCCTGGTTCAGCATCCATTTATAGTTGAACAGCACAATTAAAAGAACAGAAGTCAAGCAAGAAGAGGAAGAAAAACAGAAAGAAGACGGAGAAACACATTGCATCAGCAGCACATTTTCATGAGGTTTATGATGAGGCAAATGACACAAGTCTGTAAAGAGTTTTAAAGGATTTTGACCACTCCTTATTGCAAAGAAGATTACATTTTATTCCAGCTAATGACTTGAGAATTGATGAAGCATTCACAGACCTTAGGTTGTTTGTTCAAAATATTGATTTATGAGGGGTGAAGCCATGATGGTCAACTGAATGCAGTACAGTTTTAGAGCTCTGTAAATCTACTCATTTATACAGGAATTTAGCTGAAGATTACCAATATTTTTTTATAAAAAATTATTAATAATAGTTTAAACTTCAAGATTACAAATTTTGGTGGACTTAAATAAATTCCTGGTAAATTTTTGGAGACTTTCTGTATGAACATGAATAGCATCAAGCATTCCCAAACAGACACAGCACTGAAGAAAGAAATGCAGATGGTGACTTCAATTCTTCAAGTACTGTCCTTAACAATAAATTAATTTCAATATAACCTTGAAAACCTCAGAGAAAACAGCCTGAAGCAAGCTGAAGTATTTAAAGAACTACATCAACAACATCAAAACAAAATAATGGATATAGAAACTGGTTTAACCAACTTTGAAAGGAGTTTCTCCTCAAACAAGATACCTTGTTCCAGAATAAGTCTGATGACCTAGAAAACAGAGAAAGAAGGTATAATGTAAGAATTTTTGGTTTCCCTGAAAAAAAAAACAGAAGCGGAGGACATTATTTCTTTCCTAAACCATTGAATCCATAAAATTTTAGATCTCCAAGATTTTTTCCCCTAAGGAATAGACAGAGCACATAGAGCATTAGGAAAGCCAGCATCAACTTCCTCTTCATCTCCACAGAGATCCATAGTTATAAAATTACTGTAATTCATAGAAAAATAATTTGTTCTAAAGACTACCTGGAGGAATGCCCCTTTAAAGTATCATCAAAATCTCATCAAATTTGACAATAAATATTACACTAGGGTTTTAGATATGAGAAAAAATACTGTCCCCTTGTTAAACTTTTAAAACAAAATAAGATTAAAGCTCAAATTATATACCCTGCAGTAATGAAAATACATCTTTCCACTGGAACAAGAACTTTTAACAATCTAAACAGATTGAAACATTTGCCTTTATAAAAAGTGACAACTTAATTTCCATTCCTGAAGATATGGACTGTTCTTTGACTACATTAAAGAGATCCCAGGGAAAAAAGAAGAAATGAAAGACTGTGGATTCCAACAAATCTCTCAAATCATCTTCTGGTAAATGACTCTTATTTCCTTTTTGTTAACAAATACCCCCGGATTCTCAAAAGCTTGCACAGAGTTGTAGAGTAGTGTATGATGTCAAACAGTCTGCCGTGCGATCCAGGAACAGCCGGCAGGGGCGTGCACGAAAGCTGCTTATGCTACTCTTGCACGGACAGTGTCATGGTTTGCAAATGACCACATTTGCTGGTGAAAGCTATGCAAATGAGGTAAATTTGCGATCCAGGAAACACTAACCTATCCGTGGAAGATTAGTGTTAGCTGCAGAAATGTACTCCGTTGGTAATGGAGTACCGCTCTGCAAATAGCTAGACGGAGCTATGACAGCTCCAAATAAAAGATGCATACAGTTGAGGAAGCATGCCAATGGACAAATATAAGGCCATTGGCATTTATAAATGTTTAAAAATATAAAAATCTAACTTTTTTCCCCCGATCTCCGATGTTTAAGCATAGCGCAGCACCGCGCAAATGTGCGGCACTTATAAAAACAAGAAAATAATTAAAAAAAAAAACAAAAATAGGCATTTTCACTAAAAAGCATATTCTGTCATGCAGGTGAATGGCAGGCTGAAGACAACATGGCCACTGAGTAGTGGTTGTTAAGGGGGGGAAGCTCAGTGTCAGAGATGTAACCATGCATTAGTAGGCAATCCTTTGCAAATGAGGATAAGGATAGTGAATCCCAATTTTCCCCAGCATGTGAGCCATGTCCCAAGAGTGTAAGAGTAGGAGTAGGTGAGTAGTAGAGTAGAATATAGGTGACATCATGAGAGGGTGTGTCAGACAAGCTGTAAGCTAATTGGAGCACAGTGGCTTATGTTTGCTTTGAGTTGCTCAGGATTGCAAGAGGCATGCCTAAACCAAAGGTGCACAGTGTAAAAAGATAGGAAACTCCTTGCAAACATGCACACAATGTGCACATGCGTGTGCGCACATTTGCACTTGTTTGCATGGCGCACACCCTGGGGCAGAAACAGAAAGGCAAAAGGAAGGAAAAGAAGTAGTAGGAAGTTAACCAAAGAGAACTAGCAAAGCTGCCAGGTGAAATATATCAGAATCAGCCAATTACACAGGCAGCAGACTAGTCCAACCCAGCCTAGCACTTTAAACTCTGCAAACAGCATTCCCCCTGTTCTTTTCCCAAGAACTCTGCAATACTGCAGTATACAAAAGGGGAAAGCTTAAAAAGCTTAAGTCAGACAAAATGTTAAGGGCTGCTCTTGCTATCATAAACCAACATGTGCAAGATGCTGAGGGTGGTGATGTTGTGAATGCTGCTGAGCAACTTACAGTGAGGAGATGGAGAAGAGTGTACAGACCCAAGGTAACCTACCAGGGGCTACATGAGCTGGAGATAGTGGAGCACTATAGGGTGGACAGAGACCTCCTTCAGCAAATTGTTGAGCTGTGCTGACCACGCCTCACACACAGAACCAACTGAGGGGAACCCATCCCAGTGGATACCAAGGTATGTGTTGGCCTAAGAATACTAGCTACAGGTACCTTCCAAAGACCAACTGGTGATATGATGGGGATTTTACAGGCATCAGCATCCAGGGTACTCCACCAGTTCCTGGATTCCATGTCAGCACATGTCGGTGACCACGTATATTTCCCCAATTCCCGTGAGGCATTGGCCAGCAATATGTGTCTTTTCCACCATATAGCAGAATACCCTGAGGTAGTGGGTGCAATAGATTGCATGCACATATGCATCAAAGAACCACCCAGTGAGCAGGGTAGGGTCTACATCAGCTGCAAGGGCTTCCCGTCCATCAACTGCCAGGTTGTGTGCGATGCCCACGGCATAATAATGAATGTGTGTGCTGGCTGCCCTGGAAGCTATCACATTTCCCACATCTGGCATCTAACACAGCTGTACCAGAGATTTGCCAATGGGGATATCCCTGATGGTCACCTAGTGGGGTATGCTGGATACGCACTGGAGCCATGGCTGATGACACCCATCAGAAATGCACACACACCTGAACAAGAACTCCATAATGAGGCACACGCATAAACAAGAAACATACTTGAGCGTGTGTTTGGGATGCTCAAGTCACAGTTCCGGTGCCTGGACACATCTGGTGGAGCCTTGCAGTACTCACCAACTACATGTACCCAAATTCTTATGGTATGTGCCGAGCTACACAATATGATCCTGTGGAAACAGCTGCAGCAGGAACAACATGGGGCAGGGCCAAACAGCCCCCCACCATTGCCAAGGCCTGCACAGGCCCAGCATGACTCAGAGGAGGAACAACCTGAGCCTGCCCCAGTAGGCAGAAGGAGGCATGCCCAGTATGCCCTGGCCTTGGCAAAGAGGCAACTCATAGCAAATACACTGACTCATTAGGAACCCTGGAAATGACACCTCTCTCTGAATCACACATACAGTAAAAGGGATGCCTAACTTGACACTACCTGTTTTCAAACATGTATAGGGAGTGTACTATGTGCATCCGACATAGGCAGCCCTGCAGCACCACCTGAGGCATGAGTGCCCTATTTTGAGCAATATAAAGCACTGCTAAGCACATTTTACCAGTACTGAGCATATTTAAATACAAATGTGCATAGCTGCGCACCCTGCTAACCAGTGCAACGTCGGGCAATGTTGGGCAATGTTGGGCAAAGTCGGGCAAAGTCGAGCAAAGTCAGGTAAACACACTCACACCTGCTTTACTGTTCCTTAACCAGTCAGATCTGCCCAGCATGAAAATAAAAAGAGCTGACAGGGCTCGAACTCAAGATACTGTGCACTATAGTCACAGTACTGAACCACTAAGCCATGATAGCATTACACTGGCACAGACACAACGTAAGTCACTCACACATACCAGTTGGGGGGGGGTCACATACCTAACAGTCTCAGCCAGCAGGACAATTGTAGACAAACGCAAACACAAACAAATGCTGTATCATGCCCTCTGAAGAGGCATATGAGTAACCCCTCCCAGACCTATGCAGGCAGATAACAGCAGGCCAGGCAGTGTGATGTGGGTTGGGTAGGCTATGAAGTCACAAACTAATATGCGTGTAATTGGAAGCTAAGGTCTGTAGTACAATGGTATGGCTCAAGCCAGTACAATGGTCAACAGTACAGACTGAAATAGAGTACCTGACATAGCAGTGCAGGCCTAGCAAATGTGTATAAGTGTCAGGTGTACCCCTCATCCTATGTACACCCAGAGTAACAATCAGGTGTGCCCCCTGGGTAGAAATGTGCAAATAATAGCTGTCCCCCCTGTATGTAGAAATGTTGATAAGTCTATGCAAATTGACTCATGGAAGCCCTGCAGGCACAGCGTGCTTCCTGTCAATGTACAACACAAAGGTGAGCCCTGAAGTAAAAAACAATTTGAATTTTCACACACATATATAGTATATATATATATATATATATATATATATATGCCCATAGTGGGCATGCTCACACACTTAAACAAATTTAGCAAATGTCAGTCAACAACATACTGAAAGGTCACACTGAGATGCTCACACACTTAAACAAACAAAGCAAATGTCAGTCAACAACATACTGAAAGGTCATACTGGGCATGCATACACACTTAAACAAACAAAGCATATTTCAGTCAATAACATACTGAAAGGTCATACTGAGCATGCTCACACACTTAGGCCATGTCTGAGTACAGCAGTGGACCACACATATCTGGCAGTTGCAATTCTTACTCCAGACACATGTCACTATTCACCAATCCTGCCTTGCGCACACAGTGATATGAAAACAGACCCATATAATATATTGGACCCCTGTCATAATCAAACTATGTAATACAAGTACTAAAGCTGTTCAAAGAAAGTGAAAATAAAGAAGATCAATAAATGTCCGACCAGTATCATCAAGAAACAATGAGCACTCCTAACATTATCCAAGCCATGTTCTGGCAATAATATTGCCAAAGAGTCCCTAGAGAACCATGAAGCTTTCTTTAGCTATGTCATAAATATCAATGTAAACTCATATATGTTCTGAGTTAGTGCAAAGTGTAAATGAATACATGTACATGACTGACAATGCCAACATCTTGTCAGACAGGTTCATACATATTTACCCCCCTCTCACTGACAAAAGGGCCCATTACCATGCCTGGAGATTGTGAAAAGCCAGAAATCACATATACAATGGTTAAACAGCACTATCCAAACCTAAAAACATGGTGTCTATGGGATGACATGGTGTCCCTGGCTGTGTCATATGTGAACTCCAAAACAAACAGACCCTGCACCTGAACAGTCTGTTGAGACTCACCCTCTGTACAGGATATGAAACTGTTGAATGGGTTACAGCAACATTTGGCACACACCACAAGTGCTGGTGTGCAACAGACCATGGGAACTATTGTCTTATAAGCCTAATAAGCCTGATCTACAAGGCCATGGAGTCCATCATTATGGAACTCATAAGCAGGCTCTCGAAGCCCTCCTCAGTATGGAGAGCATCAATGTCTGTGCAGTGACTGAAACCTGGTTCAAGGCTCCTGAGAGCACCCCAGCACTACCAGGTTATAACTCATATCATGCTTTTCGACCCCAAAACTTGGACCGAACCACAAAGGGAGGGGGAGTGTCCAGATTCATCAAAGACACCCACACCTCCAGGATAGTGGCAATGCATGAAGCATCGGAGACCATCCATGTGCAACTAACCGTAGGCAAAACTGCCCTACAGTTTGTAGCATGCTACAGACCACCCTCTCAAACTCAGGAACCCCACTCAGCCTTCCTGAAGACACTGGAGAGTATGAATGTCTCTCCAAATACCATCATATTGGGAGACTTCAACTACCCAAACATAGACTGGGAGCATTACTCAAGCCCCAACACCCTAGCCCAAAGATTCCTAGAGTTCATAAACTCAAATGCGATGGAACAACTAGTCACCACTCCCACAAGAGGAGATAATATACTAGATCTGATCATCACAAACATGGGGACACAATACTCCACACCGGAAGTATACCCCTCATTGGTGAGATCAGACCATAAATTAATCTCACTGGAAATCCACATCCCGCCCCCCCCCCCCGCACAAAAGACCACAGTGAGGAACTTCTCAAAAGCTGACTTCACACTTCTTAAGACTGAAGTGGTATCCTTCAAGGCCCCTGGGCCAGTGGAAACCACAGCCCACACCACTGAATCCTTTATAAGCACCTTCTACGGACACCTTCAAGAATGCATGAATCATGCAATCCCAAATAAAACCAAGACCCTTTCCCCCAAAGGCAGGCGTCCTGTCTGGTGGACCCCAGCCATAAACAAACTTTACAACAGGAGGAGGAAGCTACTACAGAACAGAGCAAAATCCCAAAAAGGGAAGGCATCTCTGATCAGTACTAGCAAAAAACTACGATCACTCATAAAATCATCCAAGGCCAATTTTGAGAGAAAAATCGCAAAAGACAATAAAGATAATCACAAGGCCTTCTTTAGTTATGTTAGAAACCTGGGTGGAAACTCCCAGATATGCTCAGAGTTAGTTCAAAATGACAAAAAATACACTGAACCCACAGATATTGCCAACATACTGGCAGACAGGTTCAGTGCAAATTCCCCCCCCCAAAAGGAGAAATATCTATCCCAGCTGAATGTAGCCTCCCCAACATCACAGATTTCCAGGTGAGAGCCACCCTCTCCAAAAAAAAAACACAGCATCAATGGGACCAGACGGTGTCACAGGTTGCGTGCTACATGAACTCCAAGAGGAACTAAACTCGCACATAAGGCTGCTGTTTAATCTTAGCCTTACTACAGGATACATACCTAAAGAATGGTGTACAGCAACAGTGGTTCCACTCCACAAAGGAGGTGCTTCTACGGATCC
Organism: Protopterus annectens; assembly: GCF_019279795.1. NCBI lineage: Eukaryota > Metazoa > Chordata > Ceratodontiformes > Protopteridae > Protopterus > Protopterus annectens. The sequence continues at coordinate 1,219,169,011 of NC_056728.1, read as the reverse complement.
TGGAAATTACCAGCCCATAAACTTGACGAGCCTGGTCTGCAAAGCTATGGAGATGATCATTATGGAACTCATAAACAAAGACATTGGTGACCTACAGACACTTGATCCTCCCCAATTCGGCTTTGTCAAGGGCAGAGCCTGCCTTTTGAACTTAGTCGACTTTTTTGAAACAGTCACTAAGGCCATTGATGAGGGTAAGGCAGTTCACACAGCCTACCTTGACCTTGCAAAAGCCTTCGACACAATACCCCACTCGGGCATCATAGACAAACTCACCAGCTTAAATGTAAACCCATATGTCATAAGATGGGTTGCAAACTGGCTAAAGGACAGAACCCACAAGGTCAGAATTGCTGGAGCCATGTCAGACTCTAAGCCAGTTACAAGTGGTGTCCCACAGGGCTCGATCCTGGGACCCCTCTTGTTCGGCATTTATTTCTCAGAAGTACAAGCAAACATAGGAGGATTATGGCTGACAAAGTTCGCAGATGACTGCAAGCTGGGCGCCATAATCGATACTCCAGCGGACTCTAGCATCCTTCAGAAAGGCCTCACAGAAATGGATAACTGGTGCCAGAGCCATGGCCTTAAACTGAACGCCAAAAAATGTATAGTTATACCCTTTGGGAAAAACAAAGTACCCACAAATTACCACATAGGTGGTAATACATTAATTATGGAAGAAGTAATCAGGGACCTAGGGACCCAAGTTGACAGTGACCTCTCATTTGACAGCCACATTGCCAAGGTGGTTAGGAAGACCGTCTATATTGCCCACCTTATCATGAAAGGATTCACATCTAGATCAAGAGAGGTCATTGTGCCCCTATACTCTTCCCTTATCAGACATATGATTGAGTACAATGCCCCATTTGGTATGTACCTTACCTGGCACCTGCAGCAGTTGGAAAGACCCCAGAAGTACCTCACCAAGAGGATCAAAGGACTCAAACATATGTCATATGCTGCCAGATTGAAGAAACTCCAGCTCTATTCAGTCGCATACCGCCTACTCAGAGGTGATCTATGCCTGACGTACAAGGCCATGTCCAATCCAGAATTAATGGACATGCTCCACCTAAAAAAATCCAAATCCACCAGAGCCACGAGAGCGAGAGACTTGAACCTCAACACAGAAATAAATAGGACATGCTGGAGGGACAGATTCATAACCCAGAGGCTCCCTACACTCTGGAACAGAATCCCAGTCCATGTTAGGCAGAGCCCCTCACTGACTCTCTTCAAGAGAAATCTTGACGAGTGGATGGGAGATCGTAGGTTTACCCCGGGAGTCATCTCTGTGTCACTTCTAGACAGAGGCACAGTTAACTAAACCCTAAATGGGCACAGTATTATCATTCCAGGGGGTGGCGGAAGCCACACACACTCTGGCTAGGCTTATAAATGCCCTAGGGCAGATAGCCTAGTATGAACCTATGAACCTAAACCTAAACACCCAACCCTACTCATTTTGGTTTGGTCAGGGGCAGATCATGGTCCCTAAACCTGCTAGACAGTTTTCAAGGCAGTTACCAGGACATACATCAATGAAATGAGCTCCACACAGCCTACATAGACCTTGAAAAGCCCTTTTCCAACATCCCACACACATGTCGTATCCACAAAATCAACAACCTGTGCATAATCATGTATGTCATCTGATGGATTGCCAACTGGGGCACAGATAAATCCCACAAGGTGAGAATTGTGGTCTCCCTGTTGGACTATAAGCTGGTAACAACTGCTGTCCTCATGGCTCAGTCCTGGGACCCCTCCAGTCTGGTGTATACTTTTCAGAAATACAGTCAAACACACGAGGGCTATGGTTAGCAAAGTTTGTGGATGACTGCAAAAAGGTTGTCATAATCAATGTTTGAACAACAGAGACATCCTTAAAAAGGGTCTCAGTCAGACAGATGTGGTGTCAAAATTGTGGCCTCGAGCTACAGTCATACAAATACCACATAGGTGCCAACACCCTAAATATGGAGGTAATTATAAGGGATCTATGGACACATGTGGATAGTTATCTCTACTTCCAGCAACACATTCACAAAGTGGTTAGAAAATCATGCTATGTGTTCCCACAAATTGCCAAGGTCTTTGTATGTAGGTCAAAGGAGGTTCCCTCTACTCATCAGTCATCAGACCCATCAGAGAGTATCATGGCACACTTGCGATAAATCTGACTAGGCACCTTCAGCAGCTGGAAAGACCACTGAAGTACCTCAACAAGAGGATTACTGGCCTCAATCACTTGCCCCACACAACAAGACTGAACTTAACTCAATCTGTACTCTGTTGTATACTGTCTACTCAGGCGATCTCTGCCCAACAGACAGCTCCATGTCCAATGCAGAACTGATGTACATGCTCAAGCTGAAGTAAACCCAAGCTCACTGTGCCACATGCTCTCGGGATATAATCATCACAACAATAAATCGAACATGTTGGAGGGATACATTACTACCTCATAGACTTCCCTTGCTTTGGAACAGGCTCCCAACCTACATTAAGCTGAGTCCCTCACTGACACTCTTGCAGAGGAGCCTTGATGAGTGTATGTGAAACTGAACTGTCACACCATGGATCACTTCATCAGCTCTACTACACAGAGGCATAGGGAACTAACCCCATGTGTGGTGATAGCTGCACACTCTGGCCATACTAATATATGCCTTCAGGCACATAGTCTATTACCTACCTATGTACCTATATATATGTAGGGGGGAACACAGTATAATAAGCCAAAGATGGATGGGCAGAGACGTGTGTAAGAGGGTGACCATGACAGGGAGCCATCCAGGACAGTCCCACCCAGCACACATCCCAATGGCATAAAAGACATGAGGTGCACATCTCACCCACTGTACATAATAGCCACCAGTATCTGTAAGCATTACAGTGTATGTGGTGCATGTGCCTGCTGTACAACATGACTGTACAATGAAGTACACATCTACTATCTGTAGACATGTACCTGACACATAGGTTCATAAGTATGTAGTAGACTATCTTCACAAAGGCATATATTAGCCTAGGCAAGTTGTGCAGCTTTCAACACCCCATTGGTTATTCTCCTAAGCCCTAGTTCTAATAGTTAGTACCCTAAGCCCCTTTCTAGTGGGGCTGCTGATGTGATGCCTGGCGTGAATTGTCTGTTTCCCATCCACTCATCAAGGTTCCTATTGATGAGTGTCAGCGAGGGGATCTGTCTGATGCACATTGGGACTCTGTTCCACAGTAAGGCAAGTGTCTGGGATAGTACTCTATCCCACCAGCATGTTGTATTCATTGTTGTGATGAGGTTCATATCCCTGGAGTGTGTAGTGCTACTCAATTTTGTTATCTGTTGATGGAGCATGTTCAACAGTTATGTGTTGGACACGGCTCTGTATGTTAGGCAGTGTGTGCCTCTGAGTAGACGGTATGCAACAGAGAACAGATTTAGTTTTACCAGTTGTGTTGCATAACGCAACTGTTTGAGGCCAGTAATCCTCTTGGTGAGGTACCTCTGTGGTCTCTCCAGCTGCTGGATATGCTTAGTCGAGTACATCCAAAATGGTGCATTGTACTCACTGATGGGTCTGATGACTTAAGAGTAGAGGGCCACCACTACCTATTTTGATCCTGATGCAAACCCTTTGTTGATTAGGTGGGCTACATAGGATTTCCTAATCACTTTGGCAACATGGTTGTCAAAGGAAAGATGACTGTCTACTTGTGTGCCCACATCCCTTATTACCTCTTCAGTTTTTAGGGGGTAACACCTATGTGGTAGTTTGTGGTTTCATTGTTTTCCCCAAAGGGGATTACTATGCATTCTTTCACATTGAGCTTGAGGCCAAGATTCTGACACTACACATCTGTCTCATAGAGTCCCTTCTGGAGAATATTTGTGTCATCCGGGGAATCTATTATGGCAAACACTTTACAGTTCCCAGCAAACTTAGTCAACCACAACCCTCCTGTGTTGGCATGTACTTTTGAGAAGTCGATACCAAACAGGAGGGGCCCCAGGACTGAACCCTGGGGGACACCAGTTGTTACTAGTTTAGAGTCTGACATGTAGCCAGCAACTCTTAATTTGTGGGATCTATCTGTGAGCCAGTTTGCAATCCATCTTGTGATGTATGGATTTATGCCCAGGTTGGTGACTTCATCTATGATACCAGACTGGGGAATGGTGTCAAAGGTCTTAGCAAGGTATAGGTAGGCTGTGTGGAGCTCCTTTCAATCATCTGTAGCCTGGGTAACTGTCAAAGAAATCCTCCCAGTTCAGGAGGTGTGCTTTGCGTTTCACAAAGCCAAACTGGGTATGCTCAACTGTGTGAAGGTTCCCAGTCTCTGTATTGTTGACTTCCATTATGATTGGCTCCATTGCCTTGCAGAACACACTCATCAGGCTCATAGAGCATGAATGCCAAGGGGTTTTTGTGGCCCCACCCCTGTGGAGTGTGAAGAACGTTGCTGTGCAACATTCTATGGTTACATATCCTGTAGAGAGGATGTAGAGAGAGGTGTACGTATCCTTGATGAATTTGGATACATCCCCACCCTATGTGCTATGATCCAGATTCTGATGCTGGAAGGTATGGAATGAGTAGTATCCTGGTAGTGCTGGTGTGTTCTCTGGAGCCTTGAACTAGGTTTCTGTTACTGCACACATATCAATATTCTCCATACTGAGAAGTGCCTTGAGTGTGTGCATTTGGAGGCTGAGACTTCTGGCAATGAGTAGCATTTAGCTCACTTTGTGGTTATTTGTGTTGGTTACGGGGTTTGGTTTGTCCTGAGTGACCGGTGTTCCACACCTGAAGTCAACACCACATTGGTCCGATCCGACCATAAGCTAATTACCCTACATACCCACATTCTGCCCCCACCCCCCATTAAGGAAACCATGTTAAAAAATTCTCCAAAGCCAACTTCATGCTTCTTAAGACAGAAGTGGTGAACTTCATGACACCCATGCAGATGGACAATACAGTTACGACTACTGAATCCTACACAATTGCACTTTATAAGCACTTACATGAGGGCGTGGATCGTGCTATCCCAAACAGAACCAAGACGCTATCCTTCAAAAAAAGGAAGCCAATCTGGTGGTCCCCTGCCATAAACAAACTGTACAACAGAAGGAAGAAACTGTTGCAAAACAGAGTAAAATCCTCTGAGTGGAGGAGCTTCCTGGTCAGCCTCAGTAAGAAGCTGCGATCCCTGATAAAATCCTCCAAAACTAGTTATGAAAAAAAAATTGCCACTGATTCTAAAGACAACCACAAAGCATTCTACAGATATGTCAAGAATCTCAATGGCAACACTCAGATCTGCTCTGACTTACAGCACAATGGCACTAAATATACAGACCCAACTGATATTACCAACATCCTGGCAGATAGGTTCAGTGCTAACATTAACCCCCTCTCACCCATGAAAGAGCCCATCTCTATACCGGAAGAATGCAAAGTTCCTGTAATCAAGGCTGCACAGGTAAAAAACACACTTTCCAAAGCCAGGAACACAGCATCCCTGGGACCAGACAACATCCCAGGCTGCATTCTACACAAACTACAGAACGAACTGGCACCACACCTAAGTACCATGTGCAATCATAGCCTCACTATAGGCTTTGTGTTTGCTGAATGGCACACAGTGACGGTTATCCCACTACACAAGGAGGGAGCCGCCATGGACCCCAGGAACTAGCGCCCCATTATCCTGATGAGACTGGTCTGCAAGGCCATGGAATGTATCATCATGGAACGTATAAACAAAGACATTGGTAATCTCCAAACTCTGGACCCCAACCAGTTCGGGTTTGTAAAAGGCAGATCATGTCTCCTACACCTGATAGACTTCTTTGAAGCACTCACCAAAGCCATAGACAAGGGTAAGGTGGTTCACACAGCCTATCTAGATCTCGCCAAGGCTATCGACACCATCCCCTACTCTGGAATTATAGATAAACTCACTAAACTAGGTATTAATCCCTATGTCACAAGATGGGTTGCCAACTGGCTTACTGACAGAACCCACACTGTGAAAGTAGCAGACTCCAAATCCGACTTCAGACCAGTGACAAGTGGAGTACCACAGGGTTCAGTCCTGTGTCCTGTCCTGTTTGGTATCTACTTCCCTGAAGTACAGGCTAACACAGAAGGTCTTTGGCTAATGAAGTTCGCAGATGACTGCAAACTAGGAGCCATAATCAAAACTACTAACGATCTGGACATTCTACAAAAGGGCCACACTGAGACAGATGCCTGGTGTCAAAGCCATGGCCTCAAGCTTAGTGCCAAAAAGTGCATTGTCATCTCCTTTGATAAAAACTCTGTACCCATGAACTACAACATAGGCGGTAGTATACTTAACACCGAAAGTATGATAAGAGACCTTGGGACACAGGTGGACAGTAGTTTCTCCTTTGATAATCACATCGCCACAGTAGTCAGGAAATTCTTCTACGTGGCACTCCTCATCACAAAAGGTTTCTCATGCAGAAAAAAAAGAGGTCATTGTTCCCCTCTACTCATCACTCATTAGATCCATTATAGAGTACAACGCCCCTTTTGGTATGTACCTCACAAGACATCTACATCAACTGGAAAGGCTGCAGAAATACCTCACAAAGAGGATTACTGGCCTCAAACACATGCCCTACACAGACCGTCTCAAAAAACTCCAGCTTTACTCTGTCACATATCGCCTGCTCAGAGGTGATCTCTCCCTAACATACAAAGATATGTCAAACCCAGAGCTGTTGGACATGCTCCACTTAAAGAAATCCCAATCCCTCTGAGCTACATCCTCTAGGGACCTAAACCTTGTCACCACAATAAACAGAACATGCCAGAGGGATAGATTCCTGTCTCAGAGACTTCCCATACTCTGGAATATACTACCTATCTACATCAAACAAAGCTCCTCATTAGCACTCTTCAAGAAAAATCTTGATGATTGCATGGGAAATAGGAAATTCACCCCGGGGATCACTTCTGTGTCTCTGCTCGACAGTGGCACAGGAAAATAAATTTCTTGGGTGGCAAAAGTCAGGGTACCTTTTTGGCTGGGCTTGTATAGGCCCCAGGGCCGATAGCCTAGTACCTACCTATGAACCTATGAACCTTTGAGCCTTGCCTAAAAAAGGTAATATGGGGACAGCAAGAGCCTTGGTCAGTATTCAGAAGCATAGGGGCAACAGGTGCAAACCATTTGTAGCAAAGCAACGCGGCTTGTCTATCATGTCATCACAGGCAGACAGAGACTGGATCCCATTTGAATGACACCAGAAGCTCAGCCAATTGTTGAAGTTTATTGTCTTTCTGTTATACTGCAGTATCATGTAGGTGAAGGTAAGATGCTACTCAAGGTCAGGATCATACCAGCCTGGGCTACATGATCATAGAGCTAATATATATCTTTTGTCATGTTGTCCTGGGAGGTATGTCTCAGATCATTCACACTGACATGTACAAAGAACACGTCATATATGTACCTGTTCTGGAGTGATGTAAGTGCTTGTGTTATGTGGCGGATCATAGCACCTGACTGAAAACTGACAGTAACCTTCCCATTGTCCAGCCGAGTGAGTGGAACATCTGTGTGCCTGACTATGGAGTCACCAATTACTGGTGTGTTGGGTATGTTGTTTTGACTTAGGGCCTGTTGTGAGGCACACTGCTTTGGTGTATTATGTGTTTTCTGGCGTGTGCTTGGAGGTGCATGTTGCTTGCTTGTCTGCTTAGGAGGACACTCTCTCTTTTTCAGATTAATATTTGTATTCTCTGAGTATGGTAATGTGTATTTATGGGTTTGTTTTGCTGGTGCTTATATTGTAGGTCTATGTGATTCTGTTGGGGTTGTGGTTGTATGACCCTACTCCTCTTGACTGTATTGTCCAGTATTGGGTTGACAGAGCTTAGCCACTGCTTTGACCCTGTGTGTGCCAGCATGTGGTGCATCACCCCATATATGATATGGTCATAGCCTATGCATACAATACACTCACAATACACCTAGTATGATAAGCCTGCTGAGGTTAGCAAATGTGAAAAAAACCTGTGGGCAAACTGTCAGCAAGTAATGTCTGTATTGCACCCTGTAACTCCATATTGTTTGCTGAAGTGTAAAGGCGTACTTAGTTTGGATTAAGAACCCCGCACTTGCCAACTGTGTGTGTGTGTGTCTGTCTCTTCCTGGGGAGAGAGCAACCTTTTTGGAGACTACTCACACCCCTTAAAAGTGGTATACTCATCTTTCTCAAGTCAGATGATGTCACCATCCTACAAATATACCTGTGGAATGGTGAAATTTCAGTAATGTGTATAGTGTGTTGTGTAAATGCATACTGCTGTTGTATCATAATGTAGATAGGTAGGGGTTTGAATCTTGCATTTGCCAACTGTGTGTGTGTGTGTTTCCCTGAGGAAGAGCAACTTTTTTGGAGACTACTCACACCCTTTAAAAGTGGTATACTCATCTTTGTCAAGTCTGATGATGTCACCATCCTACAAATATACCTGTGGAAAATTGAAATCCCAGTAATGTGTAGAGTGCATTGTGTAAATGCGTACTGCAATAGTATTATTATGAAATTAGGTAGGGATATGAATCCTGCATTTGCCAACTGTATGTGCATGTGTCTCCCTGGGGTGGAGAAACCTTTTTGGAGACTACTCACACCCCTTAAAAGTGGTATACTCATCTTTGTCAAGTCTAATGATGTCACCATCCTAAAAATATACCTGTGGAAAAATGAAATCCCAGTAATGTGTATAGCGCATCGTGGAAATGTGTACTGCTGTAGTATCATAATGTAGTTAGGAAGGAGCTTGAATCTTGCACTTGCTGACTGTGTCTTCCAGGTGTGTGACACTGTTGGTCAATGTGGAGTGGGTTTTGATTTTTCTAGTGTATGACATATCACAATGACAACTGTATGTGCATTAGACATGTAAGGTAGCTGTGGGGCAAAGCCATATACATACATGTGACCTAAATTTTATAGGTGGGTACTCTGCTTTCTCCATGAAAGCATCTGTTATCTTTGACAGAGCATGGTGGTGTTTTCCAGACCTTAGGTCACTTCTGTATGCTCGTGACAAGCTTAGCCACTGCAGTGATCCCTGGGCTACGTCTTCTGTTTCACATCCACTCATCACGGTTTCTATTGAAGACTGTGAGTGAGGGTTTATGCTTGAGGTATATTTGAATCCTGTTCCAAGAAAAGCAAAGTCTGGCAAAGATGACTAATCATTATAGGTGTGCAACAACCTCTGTGGATCTGCATGCAAACCCTTTATTGCTTATGTGCTCCACAGAGGGATTTCCAAAACCATTTAGTAATGTGATTATCAAAGGAGAGATGTCTAAACACATGGCTCTATGTATGCATTAGTACCTGTTCCATATTTTGGGGCCTACTACCTATGTGGTACTCTGGAGATACTTTGTTTTCTAAAAGTGGATAAGTATGTTTTCTTTGGCTTAAAGCTTTACAGCATGAGTTTGATACCAGGTATCTGTCTCTATGATACCCTTTTGGAGGATGTGTGTGTCATCTGGAGAATAAAGTATAGCCCACAGTATGCATTTTCATCAAACATGGCCAGACATATCCCTACTGTGTTTGCTTGTACCTAAGAAAGCTATATGCCAAACAGGAGTGGTCCCAGGACTGAGTGCAGGTGAATACTACTTGTTACTGGCATATAATTGTACATGGAGGCTGCAGATGTTACTGTGTGTCCTACATCTGTGCATCAGATGTCAATCCATCATCTAACAATCGTTTATGGTCAGTCTGTTGAGGTTATGTATAACACCAGAATGTGGGATGGGTATGGATGGCTGGTGAGCTATAGCTTGGCTGTCTGGACCTCCCCTCCCTCATCTATAACCTTGTTATCTGGCTTAAAGTCTACTAAGGGTAGGATCCATGATCTGGCCTTTAGAGAACCTAAGTGGGTATGGTGCAGTGTTTGCAGGTTCATAATGTCTCTGTTAATGAGTTCCATAATGCTGTGCTCCATAGCCTTCCAGATAACATTTGTCTGGCTTATAGGGTAAGTGTTTCCAGGATCTGTTGTAGTTCTACCCTTAATCAATTTATGTTAAAATTTGCACTGGGTGTGACGAGGGTGGACAGGATTAGGAATAAGTATATTAGAGGGTCAGCCCAGGTTTGAAGGTTAGTAGACCAAGCCAGATAGGCAGGATTATGTTGTTTGTACATGTGCTGAGGAGGGATGCAGAGTATATTGTGAAATAGATGCTAAAGATGAAGCCACCAGGTAACAGGAAAAGAGGAATGCCTAAAATGAGGTTTATGGCTGTGGTGAGAGAGGACATGCAGGTGGATGGTGTGACAGTGCAAGATGCAGAGGGCAGGAAGAAATGGAAACAGATGATCTACTGTGGTGACCCCTAATGGGAGCATCTGAAAGGAGAAGAAGAAGAAGATGTTGTAGCTCAACCCTTGTGGACTATGAACAGCATTACCATGCGTCATTCCACAAGTATGTAACCTGTATAAAGGCTCTATCTGGACAGAGTGTTTAGGTGTGTATGACACAGCTTGTGTATGACATAGCCAGGGACACTGTCCAGTACCATTGCCACTGTGGTTTGGACTTTGGTAAAGAGATGTTTTAACTAGAGTGGCTGTGAATCATCAGGTTTTACATTCTTCAGCTCTGGAAATATGGCCCTTGTGTAACGACGGGGTGGTGAAATCCGCATTCAAAGTGTCTGACAAGAAATTGGTAATGCCAGTCAGATAAGTGTACTTTGTGACCATTTACATTAACTGTGACCTGATCTGAGATTTCCCCTGTAGATGATAAACAACACTAAAGAAAGCTTTAGTGTTGTCTTTGGAATCCTTGCCATTTTGTATTTTGAAGCTTGCCTTGTATGTTTAATTAGGGCTTGTATTTTCCCAATGATAGTGATCAGAGAGGTTATCCCTTCTTGGTATGTAACTCTTTTTTGGTACAACTTCACACCTTCTATTATATATTTAGTTTAAGGCAGGGGTCCATGAGACTAATGCACTTATACTGTATAAGTGAGAATTTCTTGTGTTTGTGATAGCACGGTCCATGCAACCCTGTAGGTGAACAGTTTGCATTACTAAAGGATTATGCAGCTGGGACAGTGTTAACCTTAGTAATGCAAACCAATGACAGATAGCAACAACAGCATCACCCACAGCACAGTGTCAACCCATGTCATAGACACACATGCATACTAAAGTTCCAAAATGTGTGTAGTACAATGCATACTGGCCACCAATAGAAACTATGGAGTGTTAACACTGGCCAATGCAGGGCATGTCACCCTGCCCATGTGTCCAATATGCATGTACATGCAGACAGTGCACCTCCACCATGTTCACAAATGGACACCTGCAAACGTGTGTTGCACACACCCCACACTTACTGTCCACTGTATAATGCATGCTGACACAACTACACACATTAGCCAAGTGGCACATGGGCAAACAAAGCACAATTGGAATAAACACTGGGGAAAACAATACAACATTGCTAATTACAGCTTTAATGCATCATGCCTGCTCAGCTACACCTTTAAGGATATCATTACACTTTACTGCTGACAACATGCTACACATCCAATCATTGCTATACTTTATTAAAGTCACCCTGTGCATCAGCACCATGTTAACCTGTTCCTGCATCAATGTTACAGATGACAGAAGGTGGCACAGGTTTCATCATATGCACAGGGTGTGTTGTTGGTTTGCCAAAGGCCTACACTGAGCCATACAATCGACATGTGTGTGTGTGTGTGTGTGTGTGTGTGTGTGTGAGGGCTACGAGTACTGTTATGGGCCAATGATGATGTCATGTGTGCGGGCATGTGTTTGCCCTAGGTTTCTGGTTTATGTGTGTGTGTGTCTGCATGCACACAGTTCCACCATGTGCCTGCCATATACGGGGATTTGTGAGACAGCTACAGACTGTACCTGGCAGGCTTTACAGATCACCATCTCTGGCCACGGATTCGGAACCTGTGCCTGGCAGGGGTGCTACAGACAGTATCAGGTACTAATCCAGATTGGGTACTGTCTGAAGAGGTTGACATATTACCACTGGATCCAGGTCCCTGCTGGGACTGGCCAGAGGCATGTGCATGTGGTCTGCTAGGACGGTCTATGGACAGCCCCCCCAACATTGCTGGGGCTGGTACTGGCACTACGGGAGTGGCTGTGAATTTCTGGACGTCCACAGCGACCTCCAGCTGGTGATGTTGCTGGCATACATCCACGTTGACATCTCAACCATCCCTCACTGTCCTGATGCATGGACATGACATTGTGGAGGACATCCAATGTCTCACCCCAATGTCTATCAATGACCTCAGTGTAGTTATATATGGCACCTGCTAGGTCACGGATACTGTCATTTACAGAGGTGTAATGAGCCCTCTGTGCCCTTAGCTCCTGTCTGGTGTACCACTACATTCATGGCTGTGCCTCCATAACAGCCTGGAACAAGAGTGTGGTAGAAAGAGGTGCGGCACGTCTGCCAGGGGCATGATGACCAGCAGTGCTCTGACGAGAACCCCCTGGGAATCTGCCTATGTGGTGCCATTCCAGACATCTGGCTATGGCTGCTGTGTCCTGATGCATGTGCCATAGATACCACACTGTCCTGGCCAGTGCCAACTGTACACTGTCCCTCAGCTAAGGCAATAGTGATGATGGATGTACAGGCAGTATGACTGTGTGCATGGGTGGGGTGGAGACTTGTGTACAGTCAATTGGTGGCCCAACAACAGACCCTGACAAACCTGCCTGTGCCTCAACACACCTATCCTCATCATCACTGTCTGTCTCAGTGACATCAGGTTCCCTGTTCTACTGAACCAGCCCCACCTCTCCACCTATGAGAGGAAAACAGGAAACACACTTTAAGACCCAAACAAGACTTCAGACCACATGCACACATGCGCACATGCACTCATGCACACATGCACACATGCCCACATGCGCACATGCACACATGCATACATGCACACATGCACACACACAAAACCACACTCCTCCCAAAAGCAGACACACACAACTCCAGCGATCACAGAACATACACAATAGCAGGTCATGGTGGGGTACAGTATCATAAGCAAGTCATATCACACATGTCAGCATGCAGGACATGTGTTGCCCAACAGCATGTAGTGCAAGTGTAGTCAGTCCTTGTTACTAACAGTATAGATGGCTTTGATGCATGTGTTTTGTTATTAGGTGGTGGCCCTCCCCCGGGAACACAATGCATACATGGGCACAACATTGCTGTGCAGGTATTCATACCCCTGTGATGTACTGTGCACCATAATTCACAGGTGTACATACCATTGCTGGATGTGTATCTGTGTGTCAGATAGGTATCCAATGCTGATTACAGCCTCTGTGTATTTAGCAAATAATTGTGGACACAGTTTTAGCACATGCATGATGAGTATTCACACAACATCATCAGTGGTACATGGATAATTGATGGAATATCATTAGGCCACATACCCATGGTACGGTACTTATGGTGAGTGTAGATCATATTGTGGACATGCCAGTCTCATACATGACATGGCATGCTAAAACACATCTGCATATTTAAACACTAAACATACCCAATATGTGTCTTATGACCTAGCAACTCAATAGCATCACAAGACATATATGTGTCACTTGTGTAAATGGTGATTGGTATGCATACTGTTTAGAGGTGCATATGTGTGCACACATGCATCATTATGGTGTGTGGCAATGACAGTTATGTGTAGTACTGTGGTTACAATAACTGGATAGGGTATAGTACCATAAGCCATCATCATGAAGCATCTGGTGGTCACTCAAGGCTACAAATGTTTCACAAACTAGCACTAATCATGCTGTGCCAGAACTGTACTACCTTGGCTAAAGTCACCATTTCACAACCAGTTGTTACGTGAGTTTGTAAGGAGGCCAATAAGGAGCATTCCCTGACATGAATGTGTAGTGTGTTGCAGAGTGTTTAAATGCCCCAGGATAGGCCTCTACCCCTCAGGTATATTATGTGTAACGTGTGGATGAGATTTTGGATACTGGAGTGTGTCATTACAGAGGGTTTAGGAATCCTTTATGTGTAGCATGTTAAAATGCTCTGTGTATGACATAGATGCATATGTTATGTGCATGTTGAGTATCAACTGTGCCTATCCAATGGTCACTACAGTCTAGCCACATTTGTTTGAGATGGTCTGGGTATTGCATGGGTTTGATGCAGCTAATCACATTAGTGAGATGTGCGTGCTCTTACACCAAACATGCACAGCATGCATTATGGGTAGGTGTGTTACATGTGTACATGGCCTACACCTTAACTATGACATGCACTTTTTATTTACAATAATAAATGTAGAACACATTCACCAGCATCTGTCTGCTGCCTTGATGTCACCCCAGAGGGACCTACATAGAGATGAGACAGTTTGTCAGTGGCCACAACTGTGGCATTGCTACTGTGTGTTTGCAATCTTACAGTACAACAACAGTTTACATTCACAGGGCTACAAATTATGTTCCAAATTATCAGTATTGCACAACAACAGGCTCCACATCTTTGAACGACACACTCCACATCTCACATATGCATGATCTATCAATACAGATATCAGTAGTCTACAGATATGCTATGTTACCTGCATGCTCCATGTGTGCTTGCTGGGTGGCTCCAACCTCCATCATGGTGTATGTCTGCTGCTGTTGTTGTTGGGCAGGTGCCACCAGGCTCATGAGCAGCTCCTCCACTCTGGTGAGGGGGGATGGATATTAACACCACCTCCTGTTGCAAGCTGTTGTCTATGCACATCAGCGGCACACTGACGGACATGTCTGAGAAGATCACTGCAGTGGTGGCATACCTGCTCATATGTCCGTTATCAATGCCTACCTCAATGACCCTGCAGACAACATCTTGCCACATTGCAGTATGCTCCTGCTGGTCCTGGCTGGTTCATGAAAACATGAGACGGTAGTGCTGAATCATACTGCTAGTAATGACATCATCTTCAGCACTACTGTAACTCGGGTTCCTGTGGTGGGCCATGATCCCTGGGAGAAATAAATACAAAAATATGTCTGAGCAAGTTATATAGTACATTTAACGTTATACAGTACAGATATTACTGTACTGCCATATATAGAAACCTATAAGCTAACCGACAGTGAAACACTGTAACTGCCACTTATCACTGCTCACCCCAAAACTGCTTGAAAGTGCCTTGCTCACTCTCTATCTAATGAACCATGTTCTGCACAGCAACAAAATAAAATCACTATATAAGACTATACAAGAGTACCTGGCACACTATATGCAACACGATGCACCACCTAGCCACAGCAGATATACATCAAGCTGATGTGTAAAGAAATATACCATCCATCACAATCAGTGTAAGGTCCAGTAAATGTATTACTATTATACCACACAACTTGTTAATGCCAAACCCGTGGCCAAAATATGTGCACAATTGGGAATATAGGTCACATACTGCTGTAGTACACTATGAATGTTGCTAGATACGCAGTTATATGTATTACCACACATATGTCAAAGGACATGTTACAGACATACCCACACACACATCAGACATAATTACAGGACACAAAGGTATGACAACCCAGATAAGCTTTCAGTGTGTACTATACAGTATTGTGTGTCAGTACTTACACAACCTTAATTTTGAGAAATGTAATCTGTGATGAACACAGGGACTGCACAAAACAGTCGATACAAGCAATGTGGACATACACCATACTTTGCTGTACAGGCCCAGAGCTTCAAGTTAGTATTACAGTACACACAGGATTTGCATTCAACATTGGTACCAATCAATAATCATAGCTGTAGTGCTTCAGCCTCCAATGACACACCCTAGTTAAAAGTAAGGGACTTAATCACACTGTATGCAATAGCACTTGTTCTGCCTAGCAACAGAATACACAGCTTTTGCTAGGATCAAAGCAAGGACTCATAATACCATAATATAAACAGTTTCCCACTAAGCTATCCCACAGATACATATCTTTGATGTATTCACAAACATTTTGTCCATCACAGTCAGTCAACAGTACAGAGAATCTATTGCAACAAGTAGATGTAGGTGTGTATGAGTACATATAAATATATATATATATATATATATATATATATATATATATATATAGATATATATATATAGATATATACATATACATATACACATCCATTTGTCTACATATACATATATATGTAGGCACATATACATTTCACCTTTCATAGTGAGAATATCAATTATACAATGAATGTAAGGTGTACAGTAATGTAATAAAATCACACAGTCTTGGGATAAATGCATTGAAGGTATTCACAGCCCAGGTAGCTTTACCAGGCCTTACTGCCTTCAACATTGCAAACTGAACAAACCACCCACAGTGTTTACCCACCACATGTCATATACCAGCACTGTATGCTGTCTTGTTTGTTACACACTAAAACCTACATACAAATATGTGCATATTAACCTTCACCAACATATATATATCTTCCGCCTTCACAAACAGTTGCAATATGTCCCCTGCTCTATGCACATATACAGATGTGAATATATATGACACATATATATTTCTCCGTATGTGTGTGGCATACACACACATGATCCACACTGTTGTAAGTCCCCGGACCTCACAGCTGAACTGTTGGAACTTGCTGCAACACAAACAGGTGTCACATATGAACACAGACTAACACTGGGAGAGGTATATATGGCAACAGATGCTAGATAAGCATACTAGACTGCTACAGCAGTTGCCAATGCTAAGCTACACTTTAACATGACTATCATGCATGTGTTGTTCTGTCACCCCCATGTTTATATAATGTCAGCGATAATCCCCCCAACAGCCATTGGCCACACTACTGTACAGAACACAGATAACATGGATCAGATCTTTGACATTTAATGCTGAGCTACACATTTCACAGGTATGTCCCACTGCCCACAGGTACACACAGTATTGTCCATAGCAGTAGTTAAGCAGAACATCTGTGCATAAAGAAGTACTGCTGCCACATATGAATGTTTCACATTATGTTGTAGACTATTCTTCAATAACATGTACTACATGCCAGTAAATACATATTTGTCACATACCTTTCCTTTGTATAATTTGGTAATATTTATTTTTCCCTTTCTCTGTCTCTCTCTCTCTCTCTCTGTCTTTCTCTCTCTGTCAGTCTCTGCAAAAGTGTGATTGAGTTTGTTGGCAGAGATTGCAGCCAGCTTTTGTAGGAATTTGCACATGAGCATGTGATGGCCTCTGCACCAATTAGTGGCCACCATTTGCTAATTGCATGCAGCCTGCTGTGTAGTAATTGCAGTAATCACTGTCATAGCAACCCAGTACTATAAATTGCTGGCTCATGTAGCCATGGCCCTTTCAGCTTTCCAAGATGGAGATCATCCTTGTTTGGTGTGGACATCATTATTTAAGACAGAAGGTTGGTATAGTTCTTACATCAGAAGCCAGGGGAGAAGCCATAGATTTACATTTTGTACTCAGACCTAATGTTGCTGCTTCCATTACCCACTTGTCAGTGTAGAAATGTACTCATCCCTCAAAATGCTACCCGAAGATACATGGAAAGATGTACTTTATTTTCAACTGTTACAATTAACTGCCATACAAAGCTAGTTATAGAGATGTATTCCTTTGGCAGAAGAATTGTTTGTGAACTGCTATACTGTGAATATTCATTTACTCAGTTCTAAACAGTTTGTGCTTTTTTAGTGTTGACATTAGCACAAGCTGCTCAGGAAAACTTGACACATTTTGGTACTGCGAGTATGCTTACCTACATCCTTGGTAGACCCTGCACACACATGTATATTCTACATTTGGGTAGGGTTGCAGAAGTACAGAGAGAGTAGTATTATGTGGATTTTATCTTGCTGGACTTACAGGGTTGCTGTGTACATGTTAGTTTATCAAGGCAAGTAGTCTGTCTGTGTAACTCCTAACTGTGGACCTATCCACATGATAGCCAGAGTAGCCTGTTATTTTTTGTCTGTGCACCACACAGGTCTTTTCAGCAACAGACCAATGGCATTCTTACAGTTGGTTGTTAACAGTACATGGCTACATCCATTTGTATTTCATTGTTGTATTCCTACATAAGGGTATGCTTCCGATTCTCCTTCCAAAGCTATTTGCACAGTGTGTAACAGCAGAAAGGCTAATATGCCTCTGTGTTTCTGCCTCTGCCAGACCTCTCAACCAATCAGGTACATATTTGAACAGACTCAGGGAAATGTTAAGAAAAAGTCAGGGACAATCAGGGACACCTTTAAAATATCAGTGCCATTAACTTGAAACATTGAGATAATCAGAGCATATGAATGAATACACCTTTTCTGAAGTAAAAGAAGTATCTAACTCTTAATTATTGTCATTATTCATTAAGTGTAATTCACCACCTTTCTGGCCAAAGTCAGTAGTTTTAGGAGGGATTCAGAGGGACAGAGCTAAAATTTGTGTCAAACTCAGGGACATCCCTGAAAATTAGGGACAGTTGAGAGGTATGGCCTCTGCCTTAATCAGATATGCCTGTGTTTGTCCTGCTGTGATACTGTGTGGGGTTGTAAAGTGGTGGTGTAACATTATTTCCTGCTACAATGGCTGCTTCTCTTATCACAGTCATGTAATGTAATCCCACAACAACTGTTGGTCAACATCCACAGAACAGGTTGTGTGGTATGGTATTCCTAATTTTCCTTTACATTCACTCATTCTGATGCATGATATAATTATTTAAGCACAAACTTGATGTATATCTACCGTGGCTTAGTAGTACTTCATATTGTGTAGTATTTGCAAGGTCCGGGGTTCGAGACTTGTAGAGGTGTTTTATTTTGCTCCTGAGCAGAATAAGGGCCTGCACATACAGAGTGACTAAGGCATTGTTAAGCAGTTGTAAGTGGGTTTGTGCGGGTTTGCGCATTGCTGTGCATTGCTTAGCCAAGTGCAAACCCACGCAAACCTGCTAACTCCTGCTTAATAGTGCTTACTCCCATACCCCCCCTGCGCTAATTTCTTTGAAAAAAAGAAAAATGGGGAGATAGGAAAGTGGTGAAAAAGGGGCACAAAGATGGAAAGACAGTATGGAAAATAGCTCGGGATGTGCAGGAATGGTGTAGGGAAGGTCCATAGCTGCCCATTTCTTCAACAGCAACAGCTGTGCATATGCAATACATTTTGAGGTAGATATGAAACCTTCAACCCCTGAGAGAGGGGTGAGGACAACAAAGTATGTTGTAATGCCAATTAAATAACATTTCATGTGTCCAGTGGACATGTGTGCAAAATGGGAAGCTATATATGGGGCAAATTTTTTTTTTTGGAGCAGATTACCCTTTTTTATCAGGTGAGAGTGGAATGTGGGGTAGGGGAAGTAGGTATATTTGGGGAGGTAAGTTGGGGAGGTAAACAGACAAGACAAATAAGATGCATACAGGGGTGGTATATGACACATGTGGTGGGTGAACACCTTTGACGGGGAGGAATGTTTGAAAATTGCAATCCCATGAGCCCCCAGATGGAAACAGTAGGACTGAGATCCCCACCCATGGGCAGTTACCACTGCACCTTCATGGCCCAGAGGGTGGCTGTGCTGGGGGCTGTGTAGGAGGGGCAGGCTGACCCGGGAGTTGCGCCACTCGGGCCTCAAGCTGGCGTAGAGGTTCTGCAACAGAATGTTCAATCTCTCTACACACCACAGCCCGGACCGTTCGAAGGGTGATAGGTGCCCCACCGCCCACAGTTGCACGGGGGGCCGAGCCCCATTCTCTGCAGTGCTCCCACCCGAAGGTGGCACAGGGCCACTGGAGGAGGAGGTCCCAGGCTAGGCACAAGATCTGCTGGTTCCAGGTGCCATGGCCAGCTGACGTGGGACAGGTGGGTCCGCTGGGACCGGCCTTCCCATATGAACTGTTTTTGGAGAGTTTAATAAAGATATTGGTTAGTAACAGTCAACAGCATTCCAAATTAGTTATAACAGCATGCAGAAGTATTGCCATTAAACCAAAACACCAGAATTTCAACAGTTGAAAAGCAAGCATAACACATGCATATATAGAACATTAGTGGACATTACAACAGCATGCAGGTTGAATTGATGGTAACAGGCCACCAATATTGTGTTATTTTAACAGGGCACATGCATAGAAATAAATGGAAATATTTATAAACCAATAGGACATATGTCCCAACAAATGTTTTGAGATTAGACATACCAATTCAGCTGTGGAATTGCATTTTTTATGCATATACAGTAGGGTGGGAAAAGATAGCTCAATTAACAACTGATATATCATTCTAGTTTTCACTACATTCCTATTAATTGCAGTTATATGTCCCTTACATGTATTATTACACTGCCCAATGTCCTTATATTGTGGAATTGGAATTTGCTAGATCATTATATACATGAGCTGTATCTTACATACAAACTGTCCAAGATGCAGATGTTACTGCAACATATTTTGAGAGTTGCTCACACACACTACTGTTAAGATGGTACACTGACAGATCTACTTTCATATAATTATCTAGATATGTTCAGGTGAAAGCATCATTTATATGTTAATAGGTCACTACATTTCTGGCAGCACACTGACATTTCTGGGGAACACAATACCAAGCTACTCATGTGCCAGATTAACCTGTACATGCTGGCCATGAACCAACAGTTGAGGGCTGTACATATGCATACAAGCTACTGGCACGCTCTTCATCCATGTTATATGGGCTTACCCAAGTGTGGGTTGACACTGCTTAATACAACACTATTTGTAGAATGCAACAATACAACAACATATCAAAGAAAATGACATAGACGCACTCCATGAATCATACATTTATTAAAGGATTATTACAACTTTATTTATTGGGTTAAAAAACTATTTGAAGGCTCTCTCATTTATTTTATATAACAGTATATGCAGAATAATTACTAACCTGCCTGATGATGCAGCCTTTACAGCCTATCTTCATGGGCTTGCTGGTTCATAGCCCGGACACTTGCAGTTGTGAAGTAAATGCAGTGATATTGAGACATACCTATCCATAGTATAGACAAGCATAGCAATTCTTAACTACTTAATACAATGGCTACTTACTCAGTACTGGGGCATTAGGCATTGTAGAGGATTCCTGGATCCACTGGTCCAGGTGATCCTCCCTATGTCGCTTCAGGTCAGAATAATGGTGCCTGACCTGCTCACCAGTCCAAGGAACACCAGTGGCACTGGTGAGATCACGGGAAAGACTGTTCCAGGCCTCTGTTTTATGTTGGGTACCCTGGTACCCAGCAGGAGTCTTTCCTCATGATTGTGGACAGGGAGCCAAACCATTACTTTGGACCCTGGATGTCCCAGTGTTGCATTCTAAATCGAGTGCCTTCTCCAACACCGGCCATGCTGACTGCAGAAGGAAGCTACAACCAGTTATAGCAAGTATTCCCACCTGTGGAGCTTAAATATGCCTCATTTCCAGCACTCATTTGTGATTGGCTAGTTTTGGAAAAACTCAGCTGTAGGCATGCCTGCTTAGCTGATGTTGGCAATGTTTAAAATTCCTTTGATAGATATGCGTCTGTTGAAAGTGCATGTTTATGAAATGCTGTCATGGCTTAGTGGTTAAGTACTGTGACTATAGTGCACAGTATCCTGAGTTCAAGCACTGTCACTGCTGTTAATTTTCCTGCTGGTCAGACCTGACTGGTTAAGGTACAGTAAAGGAGGTGTGAGCGTGTTTAACCAACTTTGCAAAACTTTGCCCAACGTTGCTCGATGTTGCTCGACGTTGCTCAACGTTGCTCGGTGTTGCCTGATGTTGCACTGGTTAGCGTGGTGTGCAGCTACGTGCAAATATGTTGCATTTGCGCTGGTTAGCGAGGTGTGCAGCTACGTGCAATTGTATTTAAATATGCTCAGTAATGGTAAAATGTGCTTAGCTGTGCTTTATATTGCTTAAAATAGGGTACTCATGCCTCAGAATGCATAACCATTTCACCTTTATATATATATATATATATATATATATATATATATATATATATATAATTCGTTCACTACTACATTTAACATTTCAATGCTTTTTACAAAACTTATACATAAAAAATGTCAGGAAATATTTTTATATACAGATTTCCCACAGAAAATGGAACGTGCAGTAGTGGGACTCGATCCCGGAATGCATCGTCTTTGTGCGAAGGGTCTAACCACTACACTATCACTATTTTGCTTAATTTGCATATATGTTTCTTATTATCCTCTTCTGGTGTCTAAGTTGCTAACTGTAGCTAGGCAATGGGTAAACCCGTACAAATACGGGCAGCTATATCGGACGAAAAAAAATTATTTATTTTTTTTAATTTTGTCAGTTGTTTAATATATAGGGAAGTGTATGTAGTGTTACATTGTGCACATGTGAGCGGACTCGCTCATGTAACTCGAAATTGCGGCATTTCTTCATTGCAGGGGCGTGGATTTTTGGACTGCTCGGCAGTCCAACACACCCCCTACACTCGTCCATGCTCCGCGTAAGCTTTAGAGTTGAGGCAATGCACCCTCATTAATATGCATGGCGTGCTGCCATCATACTTTTAGACTGGCACTTCCTTGTAAGACTAATCTAGTCTTACATGGAAGATTAGTAAATCCGGGGGATAGTCTTTTAATTAGATGTGCTGTAGTTTATTTTAATTAAGCTCTTTCAATTAAAGCCTTTATTACCTTTACCATACATCTATAAGTTCCTGGTATTATCACAACAACAAGCAATACCAAATGAAAATAAAAAAATAATCTCTCTCTCTGCTCACCACACGTAACTACTTTGATTTAATTTATATATAAGCATATGAAAACTGAATGTTTGACATTACTGTAACTTGGTGGGGTTTCCTTTTGTTAAATTGCTTTTCCTTTGTTTACTTTAAAATGTTTCATATAAAATGGCTTCATTAGTTAACATAATCCAACTCTAGCTTACTAAAATGTGATTAATTAGTAGTTTCATTATATTTTTTAAGTAAAAACAGCATAGGGACTGTTAGTTCATTTAGCTGATATGTTTCATCAATGTAAATACTTGGAAAATGGCCATGACCCATTTTTTCGTGTTTTTTATATTTACCACTTTCAAGTCACAGTTTTACAGTTAAAAATCACCAATACGCCTGGGGTAAAGCTTTTCATAGTTTGAGGAGCCTCATGAACCATTTAAACCACATAGTTTGATACAGATTCTATGAAAAACTTCTGGGGGTTCCTTTTTATGTAACACACAGGAAGACAGTGGAACTAGCCATGATTTCCTGGAATTATAAAACTATTAAGGTCAGCTTTTATTTACTTAGAAACATAATTAAAGCATTACCTTGTGTTAAATACAGGCAGTTTCCCTGTTGTTAGAATTAAGCTGCTTTATTAATCTTTGTTTCCAAGTATTATAATTAACATAAATATATCCTGGTACGTCTTTTTTATTCTTACTAAATAAAACTGTTACAGCAAGCCATCATGTACTTTATAACACCTGAAGTATGAGTGTGGGCTTGAGATATGATAAAATACAAATGTTTAGACAGTGCAAAGGCATATATTACTGTCCTTAGGCATGCATTTAGGTGCTTTAGGAGTAAATGTCCATACCAGTGTGAAATAGTACCCCCCCCCCCCACATTGTGATTTCACAGTATTCTGCCAGAGATATAATTACTGATGTTATGAGATGTGGAATTAGGTGAGAGTAAGCAACAGGGTCCCTGGACTTTTTTGGGCTCTGTAAAATGTACAGACTATATTGCTCAATAAATCGGCAATTGTGGAACTTTCACAGAGGGGAATACAATATATCTGAATATAATTCTAGATACTATAGAACTTTAGAAGAAGTGGCAGTCAAACGTTATTGACAGCAAGTGAGAACATGAACTGGATTTGTAAAATACTTCACATAGATAATGATACTTACATTATGGTTAGTTCAAAGTTAGCCTCATATAGACAACCGTTAAGTTAAGCAGCTTATTTATCCTAACCATGACAATGTGAGCATGGGAAATACATCTTCATAGCAGTGAATTTCTTTAGTTTAATTGATACTTAATAGTTTATATGCCTCTTATAACTTTTTTTATTCATTTAGAATAGCCTTTATTAACAACAAGGCTTAAACCAGGAAAGAAACAGAAATGGAATGGTTATAATAACTATAAAACTGTTTCCTTTTTGTGCGTAGTAACCTATTTCATCTAGCCAATATAATTTTATTGATCACCAGATATTATATATACTCATATTTATTATTCATTTATTATCTGTGATGCTTGGGATGTTTATAACTTATTGCTTACAGTAGTTAAAACTGTTCAGATTAATTTAGTTTAGTTATTTAAGTCTCAGTTACAGAACTTATTACAACTGCTAGATATGGTAATGATGGTTATGGAAAGCAGTCTGATAGACCCTAGTTTATCTCTCAGACTGGGAATTTCAATAATTCCATGTTTGGTTTTGGAAATTCAAATTTTCTTTGATTATATGTTTTTGCATAATCTTTTTTTTATTTTTCACTTAGATAGGCCTGAATTTATGATACTACATAAGTTTAGTCAATGTCATTTCAATTATGTTATACTTATCTGCAAATACTTAAATGTTTTATGTATTAGAAAGAGTTATGACATTATAATATCAGCCATTCCTTACTATATTGCTAAATACTTTACTACACATCTATGTCTCTAACTATAACATATCAGTGGTCTGAACAATCCAAGGAAAAGGTCAAATGTGCTAAGATACTTAAATGTTAATAAATCACAAGTTGTATTTTTACATGAAACTGATTTTAAATCTGTGGAAAAAAATATTTGGAATCCTAATAATTATTTAACATTAGGTCTTTCCTCATATAAATCAAACAGGAGGGGTATCATGATCCTATGGAAGGAAAACACTGTTAATCTGCAAATTATTTGCAAATATAAAAATCCAGAAGGATTATTAGCTATCATTATTTTAAAGCTTAATGACAGAATTTTGGACATTTATTTACCTTTACTGGTTTCTGGATTTAAGAGTAACAACAGCAAAATGTCACCTTGATCTCAAAACTAATGTTTACAAAGGCAATCTTATATTGGGAGGAGACATCAACTGCATTTTAGATAGCATTGACAACACAGTCACCCACATTGACTCACCACTACAGCAAATGTTTTAAAAATGGTTGGAGTCCCTTACCTTATATTATACATACAATTCCAAACATAAGAACTCATCATTTTTCACATATACATCACATATTTAAAACACAAACGAGAATAGACAGGATTCTAGTTTTCAATGACTTAAAATTAAAAATATTATCTTTCTCTGTACTCCCATGTTCTGTTTTCATAGGTTCATAGGTTCATAGGTTGGTATTAGGCTATCGGCCCTAGGGCCTATACAAGCCTAGCCATAGCAATTCCTTGGCTATTTCTTCCCACACTATTTACTTCCCTGGACCCCTGTCTAGCAGGGCAACTGACGTGATCCTCGGGGTGAATTTCCTTTCTCCCATCCAATCATCAAGGTTTCTTTTGAAGAGGGCCAAAGAGGCGATCACTGATTTCTGATCACAACTGTCTCACACTTGTACAACTTGATTTTACTAACTTCATTTCTACAACTAGAATACCAGCCTATATAACTTTTAAAAGAATTGCAGTTCTTCTTGGAAGTAAATCATAACTGCTGATATTAATATAACAATGGTCTGGGATGATCTAAAAGTCTACATCTATGACAAAACTGTCACCTGGTATAGAAATAAACTAAAAAATTGGGACTCAGAGATACAACATTTATAATTGCAACTTTCAACAATTAAGTATAGATCTACACATTTATCATTGGATGACAATAAGAAAATAGATGAACTGGACAAAAATACTTAGATATTTTAACACATAAAACAAATTTGGCAGAAAGATTCTAATTAAACTCTTATGCCTCAACCCCAAAACATATCCATAATCTATCAGTAAGAGTCAACATTCAATCTAAGTCAAATAATAATATGAATCTATTACGTGAAGGTTCCAACAAATCAGTTTCTGACATAGGTGATATTCTTGAAGCTTTTAGATTTCATTATATCAAACATAAAAGATCTAATGATCTAACAAGTAATACTCTTGACACAGAACGATCTTCCCTTAATTTAGAGGTAATCCCTGAGAAACTTAAAACAGATCTTGAGAAGCAAATATCTATAAATGAAGTTAAAGATAAAATTAAGACGTTTAAACCTAATAAAGCCCCTGGTACAGATGGCATTACTATAAAGATGTATAAATAAACTACTTTCTTCAACTATAATATCTTTACTTCATAAAACTTTTAGGTTTACCTGAAAATTTCTCCACAGAATCTTTTTAACTCCAGATAAAATAACTAAATTCAGTAAATCTGAAATTGCAACTTGCTAGAGATGTTTAGAATATTGTAAAGCAGATTGGGTTCATATTTGTATGATTGTCCTAACTTAAAGCAATACTGGATAAATATTAAGGATTTTCTTAAAACCCTATTTTCAGATTCATTTTTATTAACCAAAACAATAATTTTTCTTAATATATATGATGGTTTTACTATGAATACAAACAAGTCATGTCTTTTTATGGACAATTCTAGAACTTGCTAGAAAATGTATCACTAGAAAGTGGAAGTCTGTTACTTCTCCAAATTTTGAAGATTTTCTGGCTTTGTTAAAATAAATGATATCTAAAGAAACCAGAACAAAGAAACTTATAATTTATCCAAAGAACTTTGTCAATAATCTTTTGATAAAAGTTTAATCTGTCATTGTGACTTTTCAAATGGACTCTAACTCTTTCTAAGATTGTGTAAGACTTTATAAGCAATTTTTTTTTTTACTATTTTGGAAATATATCATACAGTATTTCAGACTATGTATATATTATAAATAGTTGTGTTTTGTATTCAAATTTATTTTCTAAGATATAAATATATATATATATATATATATATATATATATATATATATATATATATATATATATATATATCTTATAATGTTTTAATGAATTTAAATAAAAATATTTGAGTAAAAAAAAATCTTGATTTATGAACATAACCAGTGGAGCTGTGGCTATGTACTGCAACTTTTAATGGGTGGAGCATAAGCTTTCTGTTAGAAGCAAGTTATAAATCATAGGGGCTACTATAAAAGTGCAAATTGTGAACTCTTAACACAAACTATTTTTATAATGGTAGTATTGTTTAGGTTCATGGGCTTAAACTAGATTTTGTAAGTTACAGTAAACATAATAAATAACTATTACATTTCTAATATTTTGTAAACAACTTACAATAACTCAGCAATCACTCAAATTGCACACAGACTGTTAACAACATTTTCTTCATCCAGCTGAGAGCTTTCATATGAAGCTATGCAGTTCTGTCTATGCTGCTTGGTAGTCTAGATACTGAGGAAAAACATGGCATTTATGACAATATAAATACATTTTAAATGAACAATGGACAACCATTAATATATTTTTACCTGCACTAGGCAGAGGTCAAATAGCAACACAATTGTATTTGTCATTGTGTAAGCTTTAGGATGATATATTTTACTAGTTTGTAAGTAGCATGAGTTTGAAATTATTAATGCAAATATGAACAAGCAACTGACACCTACAGGAGTCAGTAGGATGCAGTTGCAGAAACACCTAGAGGCATCACCCGGCTGTAATAAGTTAAGAATGATATTGATAAAGATTGTTTTGGGAAACTAAGTTAATTTGTACTTAATTATAATCCCATTACAGCAGCATTTCTTGAGGTACGTGAAAAATTATATGAACAATAACTATAAAACAAAAACACTTGGTAGATATTCGTGGAGATTTATGAAAGGTTATAGCTTATGCTAAAAAGGCCCTGCTCCCACAACAAGCTAATTTGTGATTTAGGACCATGTTAGCCACAATGAAGTAAGACCTCATTATTGGATAATTTGCAGGTCTCTGAATCACAGTTGCTACAGTGACATGCAGATTGCAGTAGGAAACTGATGCTTATATAGGCATTTCTATCCTCCCCAAAGTCACTCCCCACATACACACAAGTACACATTCAAGCACACACAAATGCACATCACTGTCCCTGTGCCTGTCAACCTGACTTGTCTTTTATCCCATGGTCCCCCCATCCCATCAGTCACCATAATAATTGAAATGCCATTGTGGCATAATTGTAATTGCCCTGGCAGCTTGTATGCCCCCAGACCCCCTCAGAGCACTGTAACAGTTTATTTGCCTTTATTTACATTTGTAGAATTCCTGGTGTCTAGTGTTCACCCTCACCACCTTTCCCCAAAGTGATGTCTGTGCCATTATGGCACTTTATTTCAATGTATCCCTGGTGACTAGTGTTTCCCCCACCCATTGATTCCTGTAATAATGCTAGTGCCATTAAGAAACTTCACTGATGAGTTTTCCTTGGTCTTTAGTAGTACCTGTCACCCCTGACCTTTGTACTAATGCTGGTGCCATTAAAGTAATTCACTGATGCATTACAACTTGTGGCTAGTGGCTACCCCCCAAACTGATCCCTCTACTTATGCTGGTGGCATTAAGGCACATCACTGTTGTGTCTAGTGGTCCCCCCCACACCCAGTCCCCATACCATGGTTGTGGTAGGTAGTTGAACAAAGCCTTTTGGCTGTGTCCAGTACTGTAACATGGTGAGGGTGGCTGTGCTGATCTAGACATCCAAGTAATGTCTTGAATCATTCAGTGGCAGATGTCTTTCTATAGGCAGTTCTGGAGAGAATGCACATGGCTAACTAGCATATGCCTCTCCCTGTACTGCTTCATTAACTTTCAGCATGGCTTCAGATATGCCCTGTGCTACACTGCATGTCTTTGTGCAAGAGCACTGTGCAGTACTGCATTAGGTCAGTTGCTGAATACCAAATGGGTCCTGCGACATGTTCAGGGGAGTATACATTTTGAGGTACTTTCATGAATCCTCCCATTATATTTAACTTCAGATGTAAGTGATGCTTCAAATTCTTTGAAATTAGATTATTATTTTGCTATAGAACTTGTTTAAAAGGGAGAGGTTGTGGAGGTTGTGGGGATTGCTGGAGAATGGCTTAGTTTGGGGGTTTCCCATTGGTAGTTGTATTAAAATTGTTTAAATTTGCCTGTATATAAGCCTCACATTTGTGCAGGTTTGCACTCAGTTTAGTGGAGCTGCTCAGTGTTTGGAAACTTTAGTCAGAGGTCTGGAGTGCATCTGTACTGAAATTCAAGGCATCCACTGGAAAAAAAGAAAAAGAAAAAGAAGTATATTTTAAGCCAACACTGCACTCTGTTAACTGTAGTTAATTGAATTACTGCTTAGTTTTTGCTGTTTATGACTGCTTTTTATTTTGCACTTTGAAATTGTGACAGAGCATCCTTATTGGCTAGTTTGAGTTAAAAGGGTTATTTTCTTGTTTTATTTAAGCCCTGAATTTGCATTTTTTGTGTGTAGTGCACCATCGCACACTGCTGCATAGTGGTGGTTATAGACGCAAACATTTTGCTTGTTAAATTTTCCCTTAGCATTTTGCTTGTGGTCCTCCAGAGGTTTTCCATAGCCCTGCTATACTATCAGGTGAAACACTAAGCCTAGCCTCAGAGATACCAACACACCTCTCACACACTAGCCATTCCTAAGTGTAACCTCCTTTCCTAATCATATAAAGTTACCTAACACTATGGACAGACAATTTCCCATAGTTTCTCCTGCCTGCTTGGTCAACATGGGCATCCTGAGGCAGTGTAACAACTGCCTTATGTTCAACAACAACCCTCTAATCCTAGTCCACACAAACTGAGCATGAATCCATGCACTCTCACACACCAGTCAGCACATATGACAATGAGCGGGTTGTCAGCATGAACACCTCACCTTCTACTCCACCCAAACCTACATTACACATACCTACATATGAGGAGGTCCTCAACAGAAACACACCTAAACACCAGAGATCTCCCAAACACAAGCACAAGCTTGCTATACATAATATTTCCTATGCAGAATACAATACACATAACAGCTCTCGCACCAGTGTCTTACCTGTCAAGCCCTTAAGGCATAACACAAAACCAAACATATTAGTCAAAAGTGATTCTGTTGTGAGACACACAGATGTCCCTCTCACCAGGCTGGATAAGGAGAAGGTCATGGTCAGCTGTCTGTCAGGTGCCAGGATCTGCTATATCACACATGCACTCAGCTCTCTCAAAAGCATGTACTGTTATGACTCTGACCTAGTCCATGTTGGTGTGAATGACTTGAGATGTACCTCTCTGGACTATATGAAGAGAGACATGACTGAGCTCTCAGACTATGTACCTCAGGCAGGTATGTCTCAGGCCTTCAGCAACATTTTACCTTCACCTAGGATGATGCCTCAATACAAACAGAAAATTATTAACTTCAATAATTGTCTTAGTTTCCGATGTCATTGTAAAAGGATACAGCATCTGTCAGCCAGGGATGACATGATCGACAGACCTCGATGCCTTGCTAGAGATGGTCTTCATCTGTCACCCCTGGGATTTCAGCTACTGGCTAAGGGTCTTGCCACCCTCATAGTGCCTTTTTTAGGCAGTGTCTCAAGGCCAAAATTCCTGATGCAAAAAGCTACATCTAAAAACAACCTCAAGGTTATGCTGCTAAATGCTAAGAGTCTTAAACTGAAACTGCACTAACTGGAAGTAGTCCTCATCTTGGAACCCTTAGACATTTGTGCAGTCATGAAGACCTAAATCTAGGCTGTGGAAAGCAGTCCAACCATACAGGGTTATACCTCCGTCCATGAATCTGGATACCCACTCTGCCTATTTGGATCTACTTAAGTCTATCAAGATACATCTGAACACCCTGGTTTTGGGCAACCCATCTATTATCTGGGTAAATTACTCATGCTGTAACTCACTTGCCCAAAGTTTTCTCAACATTCTTAACTCCAATGCACTGGATCAGCTGGTTGACACCCCGCAAGGGGTGCCACCATCCTGTATCAGGTGCTTACCAATATGGGGGACTACTGTAGCATCCCCACTGTGAGTTCCTCCTTAGTGAGATCTGACCACAGATTAGTCTCATTCAAAGTAACTATCACACCTGACACCCCCCCCCATAGCAACTAAACTAAAAAACTTCTCTAAAGCAGATTATAACCTCTTATAGGATGGTATAAATAGCTTTACTCTATCGTCCCTCTCAGATGGAACTGGCAATTATACCGAGTTCTACACCAATGGTTTATACAAACATCTGTATAACTGCATTGACTCAGCATACCTGATAGGACCAAAACAAGCTCCTCAAGGAAGACCAAACCTGCCTGGTAGATAACTGCCATTAACAGGCTTTACAATAAGAAGAGGAAATTGCTGTCTAAGAGTAAGAGGGAGTGAGCCCTAAAATGTAAACACTCTGTCCTCAGCTTAAACAAACAAATAAGACTTCTTGTGAAGTCCTCCAAAGCAAACTACAAATCCAAATTAGCTTCTTCAATTAAGGACAGCCATTAGGTGTTCTTCATTTACATCCATAACCTAAAAGGAAAGGCCCAGATTTGTGCTGAACCGGTAGTTAATGATACCACATATACTGAGCCTGTGGACATAGCTAACCCGTTAGCTGACAGATTCTGTGAAAACTTCACTACCCTGTCCCCACCACATGTACTGCATGACATCCCTACCACCTGTTCTCTACTTTGTATCTCTAAAGCCAAAAACACAGCATCTATGGGACCTGATAACATCCCAGGTTGCAGCCTACATAGACTGAAACAAGAATTAGCAACACCATTGGGTACTCTTTTCAATCATAGTCTAAGCTGCAGATGAATGGAAAATGGCTACTGTTATCCCCTTGCACAAAGGTGGTGCTTCCACTGACCCCAGAAACTATAGACCTATTAGCCTGACTAGTCTTATCTGCAAGGCATGGAGTGAATCATCATGGGCCTTATCAAAAAAGATATAGGTAATCTCCAAACACTTGACCCTACTTAGTTTGGATTTGTCAAAGGGAGATCATGCCTGTTAAACCTTGTGGACTTCTTAGAGACATTCACCAAGGTCCTGTACGAGGGGAAATCTGTGCATACAGCCTACCTAGACTTAGCCAAGGCTTTTGCCACTATCCCACACTCAGGCATCACTGACAAACTCACCAAGCTAGGTATCAACCATTATATCATTAGATAGGTTGATACTGGCTCACTGATAGAACCCATATAGTCAAAATAGGGGAATCCACCAGCAACAGCAGACCTGCAACCAGTGGTGTTCCACAGGGATCAGTCCTGGCACCTCTACTGTTTGGAATCTATTTTGCCGAAGTACAAGCTAAAACTAAAGGTCTGTGGCTGACAAAGTTTGCTGATGGCTGCAAACTGGTAGCAGTCATAGACACTCCAAACAATGTCAACATCCTACAAAAGGATCTTAAACACACAAATGATTGGTGCCAAAGTTACGGCTTAAACTCAGTGCAGAAAAATGTATTATCATCCCTTTTGGTAAGTGCAATGTTCCTGCTAACTACCACATCAATAACAACACTCTAAGTGGGAACTCAGTGGGGTGAGACCTGGGCCCACAGGTTGACAGCAGCCTTACCTTTAATCACCATGTCTCCACAGTGGTAAGAAGGGCATTCTATATTACTCATCTCATAAGTAAGGGTATTACATCCAAGAAAAAAATGAAGTTATAACCTATCTGTACACTTCCCTCATCAGGCCAATAATTGAGCACAATGCCCTTTTTGGTGTGTACCTTTCCAAGCACTTGCAGCAAATGGAGAGACCACAAAGGTTCCTCACCAGGAAAATCCAAGGTCTTCAGAATCTGTCCTATGTAGATCATCTGAAATCACTGTCACTTTATTCTGTTTCATACAGATTACTCAGTTGTGATCTATACCTTGCATATAAGGCAATTTGTGATCCTGCTTTATTGGGAATGCTGCATATCAACGAGTCAAATGGTACACTGGTTACTTGCTCTAAAGACCTTAACCTGGTATGTGATATTAATAGAACCTGCTGGAGGGACACATTTGTCTCCCTGAGGTTATCACACCTTTGGAATGGACTCCCCCTTCATGTCAAACAGACCACCTCATTGGCCCATTTCAAATCCAACCTGGACGACTGGATAGGTAACCATAAATTCAGCCCGGGAGTTCCATCTGTGACCCTCTTTGACAAGGGCAATTGGTGCTGATCGTGGAAATAAGGGTAGAACTTGGCTAAGCTTGTAAGGCCCCTAGGGTCATTAGGCTTATAACTTCCCATGATCCTAGGATCCTACATAGCATAGGCTGGATTCAGACCTGCTGAATCTAGACTGTTTGGGATCTCTGTGTTGTTAAACCAGCCATCTTACTTTAAGAGAGCCTCCCTGCACCCTTAAGGTAGAAGTGTGTAGGTCAGGACCCATCTGAGTTGGGGATTGCTGGAGAAAGCCTCTGTTTGGGGCTTTCCAATGGAGCTTTCCCACTGGTAGTTGTGTTAAAACTGTTTAAATGTGCCTGTATATAAGCCTTGCATTTGCACGGGTTTGTGCTCAGTTTACCAGAGCTGCTCAATGTTTGGCAACTTTAGCCAGAAGTCTAGAGTGCATCTGCACTGAAATCCATGGCATCTACTGAACAAAAATTAAAAATAAGTATATTTTAAGTCAGTACTGCACTTTGTTAACTGTATTTAATTGAATTACTGCTTCATTTTTGCTGTTTGTGACTAAGTCCAGCTAGCTCACTTCCTTTCCATATACCACATTCAGAAAAATCCTACCACAGTGGATGGCCATTTTCCTGTCATTTATCCTGCCAGCTTGATTAATATGGGCATCTTGAGGCAATGTAGCAATTGCTTCATGTATACTGACAGCCATTTATTCCTAAAGCAAACTAACACCCTATGTGAGAGATGCAAATCCACTGTGGAGTTGGAGTCAGTTCTCTCATGTAAAAACAAACTAGACATCAAACAAGTTATCAGCACACATGCTTCACCTCTCATGCAAACCTCGCCTTTCACACAAAATAAGATCACGACACATTAACACATATTGCAGAGGTACTGACTAAAAGTCCACCAAAAGAACAGAGCCCTCCCAAACATACACCACCCACACTCATCACTAAGCAAAAATAAACCACTGCACATATCAACACACACACCTGTGTCTCAACAAATAAGCCCCTATGGCAAAATGCATCAAATGTCTTGGTCATAGGTGACTTCACAGTGAGATGCACAGGTGTCCCCCTCACCCAGACTGGGCAAGCAAAAGGTCACAGTCAACTGCCTATCAGGTACCAGGATCTAAAAAATCATGCATGCACTGAAGCCACTCAACAAGTACAGTTATGACTCTGTCATAGTCCATGTTGGAGTGAATGACGTGAGGCATACTTCTCTGGACTATATAAAGAGAGACATGATGGAACTATCTGAATATGTGTCTCAGATAGGTATGTCCCTAGCCCTAAGCAGTATCCTACCCTCATCCAGAATGATGCTACAGTATAAACAAAAAAATGATTGACTTCAACAATTGGCTCAGCTTCTGGTGTCAGTCCAGGGGTATACAGTATCTGCTAGCTTGTGAGGATATATTAGACAGATCTCTCTGCTTTGCTAGAAATGGTCTGCACCTGTTCCCCATAGGCTTTAAGATATTGGAACATGCCTTTGCCTCCCCATAATGCCTTTTTGGCAATGCTAAAACAACAAATTTTCCAACATAACAAAATCTAATTGAGGCAAACACAGGGTCATGCTGCTTAATGCTAGGAGTTTAAACATAAAACTGCACTCCCTGGAAGCACCCCTCAACTTGGAGGATGCTGATGTCTCTGCAGTTACCAAGACATGGTTCAAGGATGCTGATAGCACCCCAGCTGTGCAAGGCTACAATGCCTTCCACATGTTCAGACCTCAAAATGATAGTGAATGAACCAAATATGGAGGTGTATCCATCTTCATTAAAACCAAATACACTTTGAGACCAGTCAGAAAGCTTGACTCTCTCAAACTACTCCATGTCCAATTAACTATTGGGGAAAGTACCATACCACATCATTGCAAGCTATAGATCCCCAACCATGAACCAGGATAAGCACACCACCTACCTCAATTTGCTGGAATCCCTCACCATAAAGCCTAACACCTTAGACGTGGGAGATTTCAATTATCCTTCCATAGACTGGGGACATACATGAGCAAAAACACACTCTCCTAGAGGTTCTTGGACTTTGTTAACACAAATACTCTGGAACAGATAGTCTGCACCCCCACTAGGAGCTCTAATGTTCTGGACAATGCACTCTCCAACATGGGGAGGTGACTCTGCTTCCCCATGCATGATGCCCTTCCTGGTTATGTCAAACAACAAATCAGTTTCATTTGAAGTAACTACTGAAAGTGACACCTTCACAGTAACAAAAATTATAAAAAAGCTTTACCAAAGCTAACTACTTCCTACTAAGCAATGGTATAAAAAGCTTCATACCACCCACAATCGCAGACACCAATGAACACTATGCAGAAATGTATGCAAATGTCCTGTACAAACACTTAAGTGACTGTATAAACTCTGCTGTACCTGACTAGATCAAAACCTGGTCTTCCTGTAACAACAAGCCACCATGGTGGACTTTAAGAATAAACAGATTATATAATAAGAGTAAGAAACTGTTGTCCAAAAGCAACAGGGATATCACTCTGTAAAGGAAGAGCACCCTCCTAAGTCAAAAGAAGAAAATCAGAAATCTTGTAAAGTCTTCTAAAGCAAATTGCAAAACTAAAATCACATCCCTAGCCAAGGATAATCATAAGGCATTATTTAACTACATCTGAAGTCTAAAAGGGAATGGCCAGCTATGTGCTGAACTGGTTGTAGATGGGATCACTCATACTACACCAGAATATATTACCAACTTGATAGATGACAGATTAAGTGCAAACTTCACCCCCATCCCTACCTATCATAACCCAAAGCATACCTGACACCAGCTCTCTGCCTAGTATCTCAGACAACATTTCATCTCAGCACTCAACAAGGCTAAAAACACAGCCTCAGTGGGACCAGATAATATTCCAGTTTGTTTACTTAACAATCTAAAACAAGATCTAGTGGACCTACTTGGCCTTCCCTTTAATCATAGCTTGAGAACTGGCTATATGCAGAATGGAGAACAGCAACAGTAATCTCCCTGCACAAAGGGGGGCCATCAACTGACCCTGGAAACTACTGACCCATAAGTCTAACCAGCCTCATCTGCAAGGTTATAGAAATAATTATCTTGGACCATATAAACAAAGCCATAGGCAAACTCCAAAAGCTGGACCCAACTCAGTTTGGCTTCATGAAGGGTAAATCAAGCTTATTAAACCTGGTAGACTTCTTTGACAATGTTAACAAAAGCATGGATGAAGGTAAGACAGTGCACACAGCCTATCTCAACCTTGCCAAGGATTTTGGTACAATTCTCCACTTTGGCATCATTGAGGAAACTCTCCCAGATAGGGATTAACACTTTATGTTCCTAGATTAATAGCCAAATGGATCATTGTCGGACCACACTCTGTCAAAATTAGTGACTCCACCCTCACCAGAAGACCCATTACCAGTGGAGTACAACAGGGGTCTGTGTTGGGCCCGTTACTGTTTGGCATCTATTTATCAGAAGTCCAGGCCAAAGCAGATGGCCTTTGGCTCACCGAGTTTGTCGATGATTGCTAAATGGGAGCAATCATTGAGTCTCCTAATAATGTTAATGTATTACAAGAAGGGCTAAGACAAACAAATGACTGATGCCAAAGGCATGGTCTAAAATTGGCAAAACAGAATTCCCTGCAAATTCCAATACCGACAGCACCCCCTGAGTTTCAACACAGTGGTGCGAGACTTGGGAAAACAGGTTGATAGCAATCTGAACTTTGACCACCATGTTTCCACGGTGGTAAGGAAAGCCTTCTAAGTAGCACACCTCATAAGCAAGGGCATAGCAGCCAGGTCAAGGGATGTTATAACCCCACTGTACTTGACCCTCATCAGACCACTAATTGAGTATAATGCACCTTTTACATGTATTTCACCAGACACATGCAGCAGCTGGAGAGTCCTCAGAGGTTTCTCACTAAGAAAATACAGGGACTCCAAACCATGACCAACATGGACAGGCTGAAAGCCCTGTCACTTTACTCGTTATCTTATAGGCTGCTTTGAGTTGACTTGTGCCTGGCCTATAGGGCAATCTCCACCCCTGTTTTAATGGAAATGCAGCATGTCTGTAAGTCAAATGGTGCAAGAGTCACTTCCTCTAGGGATCTCAACCTAGCTTGTGGCATTAACAGAACATGCTGGAAACACAGATATGTCTCCCAGAGACTTCCACTTCTCTGGAAAATACTTCCTATTCATGTAAAACAGACCTCCTCACTGACCCTATTCAAAGTTAACCTGGATAAGGATGGGACACTGCAAATGCATCCCTGGGGTGACACCCATGCCCCTCATGGACAGGGGTAGCCAGTGTTGATTACAGACCCACTCTGTTCATAAATTCATTCTGCCCATAAAGAGCAAATGATGATACTTGGGATTAGTCTTGTAAAATCTCTAGGACAGCTAGCCTAGTAGCCTCCTATGAACCTATGAACCTATGAATGATGCTGCATATGGTTTTTATTTAATACAAATATAGATTTATAAATGGGTTTGAATTAAATCATTTTGCTGCAGCTTTACATTTTTACCTCATGATTTACATATGACAGGATGCCTTATGACATAGTTATATGAATATTTTTTATGTAAGCTGTGAAGACTGCCAGCCTAGCTAGATATAATATTGTAAATAATTCTGTCATTTGTAAATATTAATATAAGTCACAGGCTTGTTCTCTTAAATGTAAGAAAATTGTGTTAAATGTTGAACGTCAAAAAAGTAACATCAGTGTACTCTGTTGGGAGAAAGCTGATAAGTCAAGCATTGTATGACTGTTTGATCTCAAACAGTCAGTGGTGATGTCTGGAACAGCAGGTTCTTTATATTGTTTTGAGACCAGAGTTAATTGCTAGATTTTACATACATAATGTCTTTAATTGCTGTGGTTTCCTGACCAGGTACAAGATCAAAGATGTGTTAAACTCTGAGTTTCTGTTAGCCTGGGAACCAGAGAAGAACGATGTAATGTAAAATGAATCAGCAGTGATGTATTATCAATATAAAAGACTGTTTCAGAGAGAGATAGAGCATTTTGGATTCTGACTAAAGCTGACAACAACTCACCAGTACTCTGCTTTTGCTCTATATGTAAATTTATTTAGAACTGTGATTGCTTTTAGGAAAAGATAGAAAATAGTAAGTTTAGTCTAGCTGTTTTCAATATTTATGTCAGAACTAGTCTACAGTATTATTTTAAGCATTTCCCTGTGATGTCTGAACTCTTGACTAGCACTGTGTATTAAGAAGTATTGTCTTGTGTTTTTATTATTTATTATTAAATATTTTTAAACCTTTCAACTGTGGCTGTTTTGTGTAGAGATAATTTAAGCTCTAGAGTACATTGCATGAATATAGTGATACTGTACAAAGTCACTCCAATAGTCTTGCTGCTCAGTCACACTTACTATTTGGATATCAGTAATATTACACAGTGAAATTGGTCACCCTTTGGTAAGGGCTTTTTTAGTAGCTGATATTAGTGGTTGGTGGCAGCTGGTACTACCTTATAGACTGGCAGGAAGGGGCATAGCTGGAGAACCTGTGCCAGGCTTCCCCAGGAGTGTCTGTGTGTTTGTATATAAATCATATCTTAAAGAGTGTGCGTGTGTCAGCTACTTGGGCTGGGACACGAATCACTGGTTGGATAGAGAGGATGCTGGAGGTTTTAGCTTGACCACTAGGCTGAGGTCTGTAGCCTATAGCTGTGCCAGTGGGGAGTCTTATTGGGGATCTGGAGAGAAAGGGAGAAACCAGCCCCAGACTTACTGTGATCTTTGTGTGCTCTTAAGAGAAATTGTACTTTACTGTGTGTGTATTTGTTATCCTTCCAAATGTGGATTCCCCTCACTGGTGTTAGTGGTGAGGATTGAGGCTCCTTGGTTACTGGGCCAGTGCATGGGCATCACATAAGCCACCCCTAGTTTATATATATATATATATATATATATATATATATATATATATATATATATATATATATATATATATATATATATATATATAGAATACAAAAAAACTTCACAAGCATAAAGATAATCCTCCTATATATCCTACTGTCTTGGGAAGAGGTTGGGCCACTGAGCTGGTTTCTACATATTTAGATAAACATGTTTATTTTAAGTGAACATTTGATAGTTCAGGCAAAAAGGATTTCCTTACTAAGTTACATTCATACTGTATTAATTTTGATGAGCACAGTTACGTAATAGCAACATTAGATGTGTAATCACTCTTTGCTACAGTACTTAATATGGAAACAGTAGAATAAGAGATCTTATTTAAGTAGGACTAGTTTATTTTCTTGTTTATTTTCTACTAATAAGATTAATACCATTTGTATTTTATTAGAGCATCAAGAAGTTAATATTCGCTGCATTTATTTTGACTTATAAAATTCAGTTTAAAACGTCAAACTGAATTAATGCCAGTAATGCAAAGATTAATTTAACCTGAATAATTTGCCATATACACTTTTCTATTAACACTTATGGTTCTAGAGGTATGAATATTTGTTTGAACTGTAAGGTGATAACTTCATTTTCAAAGGCTCAAGCCACTCTCACTGGGAGTTTAAAGTACACATTTAAAAGAGCTGTACTGGAGGGAATGAGTTAAAAAGGAAGTACAGGTGAATAGTTAATTGCAGCAATCTAGTATGTATCTAAGCTTTGTGTTTAAGAATATATTATATAGTCAGTTTAGCAGACTATGAGATGGATTACTGTCAATGCATGTATGCAAGATGATTTGCACACTGCAATAATGTCAGTTTAGCTAGAGATGCAGATTTGTAGCTGACAGAAACCAAAGTTAAGTCATTTTGTTCTTATAGACATGATCTGAGGAAAGATGTTAGTTTTGATTAAATGCATATTCCACTTACTTTTTGGTAGAATACTAGTTTATTATGTAAAAGGAATGTACAAATTTTGACCAGTATTCTGGATTTTACAAAGGATAGTTGTGTAAAGATGGTTGTATAGTTGCAAAGATGAAGGAAATACCACCAAGTCCATCACTGAGCTACACATGATTTTTAAGTATGCTAAAAGTTGACCAGTTTTTCCTTAGTGGTAACCAGTGCAACCACCATACTTCAAAGCATAATAACTAGTTATAATTAGTAATAAATAACATAAAGGAAGAAAACTTGTGGTAGTGGAGTAAACTCTCCTCCAAATGTATCCCAATAAAAAAACTAAACAATGGTAAAAGTCAGATACGAAGGAGAGAACATAGCATGTAGATAAATCAATCACCTCTGAGCATATAGTAATAAAATAAAAACGTAACGTTTATTGAGTAAGCGCTTTCACCCACTTGGCTTCATCAGACTCATGGATATAAAACAGGAAATTAAAACAGTGCTTAAATATACATCCTGGGCGGGAGATATAACTCCACCCTATCTATTAAACAATTAAAAATATTTAAAACTAATTAAGTCACTACAACTCAGCAAGAGATTCCAATTGAAAGAAACACTACTGAGTTATAAAACAACCACAAAGCATAACATGAGTGAGACATTAAACTGCCAGATAGAATAGTTCACACAGTAAAATGCATGACCAAATAACAAGCTTAGAAATAAATGAGACAGCATACTGTGAAGACAGCATGCTGTTAAAACAACAACAATAAACAGAAATAATTATTCTTCTTTAAAACTAAGACTAAACAATTGAACATACCAAACTTGGAACTGTGTACCTGTTAAAATGCTTTTAATCTCCTCATCCTTAAGAATGGTTTAACAGACAGTTTAGCGCTCAAACCTGGGGGTACGTCTGATCTGAGCTTGATAATCCACATATTCTCTCTACCTTCTGTATGCATTCTTATGTCTCCTCCCTGATGTTCACCTGCATCTGTTCTAAAATCCTAAAGGTAAAAGTATGTGTGGAGTCAGTTTCAAGAACATGTTTGGCAAGTGCATTACTACTGTGTCGCATCCTAATCGCATATAAGTGCTCTCGTATTCTGTCTTTCAGATATCTATTGGTTTTCCCAATGTAAAATGATGAACATTTTCCACATGTGGCAATGTACACCACATTAGCTGATAAACAATTACCATGAGCTTTCAAATGATAAGTATAATGATTAACTGGGTGAACAAAAGTCACTTCACTACTGATGAATGAACAGAAATTGCATTTACCACATTTTCGAGTTCCAGACAGACTGTTAGTGGATGACTTCCTTAATCTCTCTTTATCACACAGTATCCTCTTCAGGTTTTTCTTATTTTTGTACCTAAAGCACGGAATATCACCTACCCTTTCCTTAACATGGGTATCAACCGTGAGGACATTCCAATGTTTTTGAACTACTTCCCTAATTCTCCAAGCATCAGTGGTATAAAACATGGTAAATGCTTCACCACTTGATGTATAAGTGCTAGGTGCTGTAGGTTCATTACTAATGTTCTCCTGATGTGAAAAATAGGGTGCTGCTCTGTCTTGCCTGGATCCCTGATAATCAGTAAAGGGTATTATAATTGTGAGTCTAGGGGACTAGTATTTCTTGCCATTTGTCAGAAATGTAATTCCTTTTACGTGGGCAAAACAGAGAGAACTTTAAAGAGGAGAATATACGAACACACCTATGATATAACAAAAGAGAAAGAAACAAATGCATTATTTAAGCATTCTAAGGTGTGTGAGGGTTATAAATTCCTCTTTTTTGTTCTGGAACAAATTAAAAATGATATTAGGGGTGGCCCATGGGAAGATAAAATAGGGTACAAGGAATTATGGTGGCAAGTAACTTTAGAAACAGGTAAAGCCCCAAGCTTAAATGATTACCTGTCTATATTGCCACTTTTAAGGTTGAGGTCTGCTAAATTATAAAAGAAAGTAATGTTGTGTAATATTAGGTATGACAGAAGGTGGCACTGTTGCTTCAGTAATGCAAGTTTCAAAATGAATGAATTAAACATATATATTTTTTAAATAGAAAAATATCCATTCTCCTGTATTATTAGGTGTGTAAAAAAGTTTTTTTCAAAGGGGAAATGTTATGGAAGTATGATGATGGTTTTTATATAATAAATGTGCATTTTATATATTTTTTTAAAAAATATGGTAATATTTATGAGTGGAGAGGAGGTATATCTGATTAATATTTATGAGCCCAAGTGAGAGATCATTTGTTGGTTTCAAAATACGTGATAGTATTTTATTGGTTTGTTGATTTTACAAATGATATAAATGTAATTAAGGATTTCAAACAGAGCATCTGATGAAGTCCATTGAATGAGGACGAAAACGCATGGTGTGATATAAAGCGTTAATGTTTTACGTGTTTTAGCGGTGGAAGAGTATTCAAATCTTTTTTTTGCCTGAAGCAAGTTTGTGGTTTCTCTCTAAAACTTTATCATAATGACTGAAGTATGAACAGTGTTCATTCTTCCAGAAAGGATCCCAGTGGGAGTGGGTGTGCATCAGGGTTCATCTCTGAGCTCACTGCTGTTCTTACTAGTGATGGACTAAATTAGCAAATACGGCAGAGGGGGCAGATTAACAAAATAGGTGTATGGATATGATATGGCATTACAGCAGACTCTGAGCAAGAACTTCAGCAAAGGATAGGGGAATTGAATACAAAACTGAAGGCATGTGGGATAAAACTGAGTACAGATAAGACATTTGTAATGGCAGCAAATAAAGGAAATCAGAAGAAGCTGAGAAGTGAGATAGAAGAGAAAATACTGGAAAGGGTTAACAGCTTCAAGTATCTGGGAGGGGTGATTAAGGACAAAGTAATTTGGAATGATGAAGTCAAAGCTATTATCAGACCGCCTATGGCCAACTGGCACAGAGTGGCAGGGATGGTGTATTACAGATGAATGCCAAACAAAAAAGTAAGGTGTACAAAACAGTGCTGCAGCAGGTACTTCTATATGATACAAAAACCTGGAAATTAAATGCAGAGCAGTTGAGGAATCTAGAAGTGCTAGAGATGAAGTGCCTGAGACAGGTGGATGCACAGTGTGGGACAGACAAAGAAATAAGGGTATCTGATCAGAAGCCAAAGTAGCTCCGTTTTCCGACAGGTCCAAGAGAACAGATTACGGTAGTTCAGGCACATGTGCAGAAAAGCAGAGGACAATCTGGTGAAGAAGATTTAGAGCAGACAGGAAGAAGGGAAGAGGAAACAAGGGTGTTCTGCAAAGAGGTGTATGCATTGTGTGACACAAGACCTGCAACTGCTAGGAATGACTGTCAAAGAAGGTAGGAGAGCAGCACTGAATCAAGAATGATAGAGACAATTGGCATACCACTCTGACTCCATCTAGAAAATGGGGAAGGGGGGGTCAATGACGATGAGGGAAACAGTGACAAAGATGTAAAAGGTTATCTAAAGCTGATTTAAGATTAAATAGGTGAAGAAGTAAAGGGCTTGGTGAAATAAAGAAACTAAAGGGAATATATTTGACTAGAAGTGAGATAAATATATTAGGAATCAAGTTTGATGAAAACAGGAAAATATCAGAACAGTGAAGACAAATTTTGAATGAAATAAAGAAAGCATTTTTTTATCCTTTACAAAGAAGATGTATATGTATATGTGTATATATATATATATATATATATATATATATATATATATATATGGAATAATTTGAGGAGAGTGTATATATGTTTCCTGGAAACATGTAAAAAGGCAAAGTCAGAAAAGACTGAAACATGGCATGTCTACAACTAGTTGAGTTTGGATCTACTGAGACTTAAAACAAAAAAGTAAAAAGTCACAGGAATTCAGAAGTAATGTAGCTGAAACTCTCGTATGTGATTAAGGGTTCATTTACATATGTCCCATGGGTTTCTACTACAGGGAGTTTAAGGTATTACACAGTGAAAACTCTAGCGTGGCTTGGTCTTTCTTGTATATATGGTAGCAGTAAAGAAGACAGATGTGCAATTGTTTGCTTCTCATATGACAGAACAATAAACTGTGATTTTTTTTAATATATAGTGATACTAAAATTGCAATATTTCAGGGAATTCCTCTTACTCTGAGCTATAGTAACTTTGAAAATAAAGCATCATGCATGTGAAGGGTGCAGTGTGCCACTTTTTATTGTTGCTGCAGAGTTTTGAAGTTAACTTTTGTTGTTGCTGTTGTTGTTTGTTGTTGTTAAATTGCATTTATACATTAAAGTGATCACATATCTGGCCTTCATGCAGACATAACTAGCTATCTGTCTATCAGTATCTGCATATATGCACATGTTTTATGTGCACATATATTATATGCATTATATGTGTGTGTGTGGGTGGGTGTGCATATGTATTACTAATAA
The DNA here is from genome assembly GCF_019279795.1 of Protopterus annectens. Classification (NCBI taxonomy): domain Eukaryota; kingdom Metazoa; phylum Chordata; order Ceratodontiformes; family Protopteridae; genus Protopterus; species Protopterus annectens. The sequence continues at coordinate 1,219,124,256 of NC_056728.1, read as the reverse complement.
AGGGGTAAAATAAAAACATATTCTGCTACAGTAGCAAATACTAAGTCAAATTCCAAAGACAGGCTCTCAGTGTAAGTTAGACTTCGGTGTAAGGCCTACCTATAAAGAGGCTAAAATCATTACCCAAATTCCAAAAACCTGCTGTCGGCCTGCTATCAGCATAAATCTTTTGAAATTGGGCTCATTGCATTTATGTATGCACACCAAATCCTTAGCACTAGTTAGTTATATATCTGTTCCACTTGTGTTACTAACTGGCCCGGAAATTATTAAATGTATTGTCCTCCAGTTGTATTTACTGAGACATAATGATTTTTCTCCTTTTTGTTAACATATTCTTTGTTTTTTTCTCCTTTTTGTTAACATATTCTTTGTTTTTTTTTCATGAAGGTACTTCAAAATATTGTCATGTCCTTTCTTTTCCCAGCAATACACACAGATAGATGCACACACACATACATGGATACATATCTATATCTATATCTATATCTATATCTATATCTATATCTATATCTATATCTATATCTATATAAATATCTGTATCTATCTATCTATCTATATATATATATATATATAGAGAGAGAGAGAGAGAGATGTCTGCTAAATTAAGCAAGTCTTTTAGTTTAAGCTCTACCTTAAACTATGCTGACTTTCAAATATGTATTACTACGTTTCTCTTGCTTGAGTGTCCTTACACATTCTTTTCTGATGGGAAATAAAATGTACTACATTTTTTCAGCATATGTAAAACAAGCAACAACATTCAACATTGCAACATGATTTCTTAGATATAAGCTGAGAGAAATGATGGATGTTACCATTCTGTCGTCTAACTGAAGCCAGAACTAAAGCTGAGTAGCTGAAGCAGAAGTAGAAAACTAGCGAAATCATTTTTTGACCAACATTGTATATCAATGTAATGTGTACTTTTACTAACTACAGTTGCTTGCCAGTAAAAATAAAAGTTTCAACAATCTCTGGACAATTCAGTAACTACTAGAAATTGTATTTTTGTATTTTAATGCCCTTTATTAAACTTGTGGTTGGTCACATGAGCCCTCCAAATCTGTAATAACAAATGATATTAGGGATGAGTAGCCTAAAGGACAAATTCTGTAATTACCGAAATAAACGGAGCATTATAATTTTAAAGACAGTTTTGTGTGGGTGTGTAAAGTATTATTATAAAACCAAACATTTCTCTATGCCAGCGGCTCTTATGATATTAATGGTAGCATAAAATATCAAATTGTTTTATGCCTTGGTAATGCGGTTCATAATTTTCGTGCTGCTAATGAGCTGTGGTTTTATAAAACACAATAGCATGGTACATTAATTAAATTCTTGTTTGTCATGAGTGATCCCTCTGAAGTGGCCTTGTAGGCTACTGTTGTCTGCCCAATGAGAGGACAATTACTGCACTGTCATTTATGTAAACTTTTCTCAATGCTCTTCATGGGCTATGTCTGAATGTTGATTTGATTTGAAAATATATAGTATTAATATCACTGCTTATGCAACACAGTGCTTTGTAAAAGTAACATTGTTTTCTGATTTGATTATATACTTTTCAAGATGACAAGAAAATAGACAATTATATTTAATTAATATTAATTTGACAGTCCTTTTGAGTAAACACTTGATAAAGGCATTACCTTAAGCTCTGTTAGATATGTACTTTAATGATTTATATCTTCTAATTAAGGACGCAAACTCATTCATTTTTTTTTCTGTAAAATGATACAGAATTAATTTCAAGGACATTTTTTACCCTATTCCCCATTCTTTGCTGAAGCCACATGACAGCATTCCATAGCACATTTTTACTCATTTTGTTTCCCTTCGCTAATGTAGCCTACACATAATCAATCAGGTGGGATCCATCTTTGGTAGAAGGACGTCAGGGTATTTAAGTGCAGTGGACAGCAAATGTCTGTTGACTGACATATAATTGCAAAAGGAGACATTAATTGTGTCCTGACTCATCATCCCTTACACTGATGTGCAATGTGCCATAGTACTGTACCATTGTGCAGAGTTTCTCATGCCATCCACTTACTTAAAGACACAATATTATTGCAGTTGTGGACTGCAGCAACCTGTGAAATCTTCTATCCCAGAAGTATATCTAGGCCTCCCTATCAGAAGATGGTTCTGTGGTGAGAATAACTCATACCTGATTCCAAGAAAACAGTCAGGCTTTGGATAGACAGATTTGCGTCATCATTCCTTGACCTGTCTCCATTGCCACAGCTCCTCAGCAATACTTAAATCCATGTGACTGGCAGTATTAAGCAACATCTTGCGTCTATATTTTATGTCCTTTTAATTGGGCCTCCTGTTCAACTATTTTGAATGTACTTCTCAGTTATTTTGAGAAAGTCCTTCATCTTTACCTCATATTTTATCTTGCCTCGTGTAATATGATTGATTTTCTGGTAATTCTGTGAGGATTACAGTCAGCCAATAATTCCAGGCTTTACAGATTCATACCTCTTATTCTTCAGAAGATGCATGTTGATGCAAAGCCTGCTGTTCTGTTAACTTTCCAGTGAATGAAAGCAATACATAAAAATCGCCCATGAGTTTGGTTCTTTGTCCCCCACCCAGTTCTTCAACATCCAAGCCCCATCCTGGATGATAACTGGTGTTCTTACACTGGTAGTCCTGATGGAGAAATGAAAAGTCAGCAAGCAAAGGAGCGTAGTAGTGCTGAAATTAAATTCATCCTTAAGTCTTGGTGAGTACCTTCATGAGGTGGACCCTGTTTTTCACAAAATCTCACCAAGGCGATACTGATATATAGACTGTATTTATATAGCATATATCATGGACAGAAGTAAATCAAAAATGAAAAAAGATAACTGGGGGCACAAGACCCAGGATAAAAAAGTGCCCAATCCTGGTAGGCGCACTGGTGCCAGGACTGGAAAAAATGACAGTGTAGAATCCTCAAAATGCAGAAACATTCCTACAATAGGGCCAGGCCAGGCTCAGGAGGAGGATGATCCCCCTGTTGTAGAAGGAAGCAGCAGTCCACAAAAAGGACAAAAACTGATTGGCCAAAAAAGAGCCATAAAGATGATAAAGTGGACTATTGAGGATAAGAGAGAAATTATGTATTGTTGTTATTATGCAAGAAGCCCAGAATTTCCAGATACAAGATATACAAAACAATTAAGAGAGAAATTAGAGGAAAGAAAAATACTTTCGCAGGAAAAACTGTCGGAAGCTTCAGATAAAAAATTGTGTTCATTAATACAACAGATTTTTGAAAAATGGTATATAGATCAAGAAGCTTTGATCTCTTTGGAAAAAGCAGCCTTTGAGAAAGTGGAAAAATATAAACAACAAAACTTGGAGGTATTTGAAAAAGCTAAAAAAGAGATGTGGACATGGGAAAGAAAGAGAGATTTGATATGGTGCAATATTTATGCAAAGGAGAAAGCTAAGTTAACTAGTATAGAGACGGCAGTCTCAAAAGTATTCGAACAGAAATACAGGCAAAGGCATTCAGACATGGAAAATTTCACAATAAAAAGATGAATAACACAAAAACATAATGTAGAAAAGACGATTAGTAAAGTAAAGGTTAAAGAAATAAAAGCTGAAGTTATGGAGTGCCTGCAAAGTGAAGGATTTAATGTAGAAGGTCTAAGACAGACTACATCACCGTATGCTGCAGTATGTCCCCAGAATAAGGAAAAGCAAGAAGACCAGGAGACATGTGAATAAGAAATATGGACAGGGGGAAAGAAAAGAGATTTAATATGGTGTAATATTTATGTAAAGGAGAAAGCAAAATTAATTAATACAAAAAGAGCAGCACCAAAGATATTTGAAGAAAAATATAGCCAAAGGAATCTGGATATGGAAAACTTTACAATACAAAAAATAAGAAGACTAAGAGGAAAAGTAGAAAAAGAGATGAGTAATGGAGAAGTCAAAGAAATAGAAATTGAAGTAATGGAACAGCTGCAAAGAAAAGGATTCAGTGTAGAAAATCAAATGCAGAAAGCACAATGGATATCCAAATTAAGGGGAAACCAGTGGAACAGGAAGTAACTGGTCAGGTGCCATATCAAGATATTTTGGAGCCTTCCACAAGAAACCAGTATAAACATTCATTTGAAGCTAGACAGCAAGGAAAGAAACAGGAAACTGTGGAAACTCTGATGCAGTCAATGTTGAGGAGTGATAGGCCAGTGAGTTCCCATATGACAGAACAACAGAAGGCACAGGATGAAATTGAAGAGAATATGCCACAGGAAGATGCTATAGAACTTTCTATAGAATGCCCACAGGAAATGAAAAACAAGGGATGTGCCCTCAGTATAGAAGAAAATGAGTTAAGAGAAGAGTTGCTTGATTTAATAGACAAAGACAGATATATCAAAATCAATGAGAGAAATAGACTGCAGAAGGTTAATAAAGTCCCAAAAGTCAGAAGCTTGATAAAACAAATTAATACAGTAATTAGGACTGTCCATAGAGATCCATGCAATATAACAGAAGTAAACAGAATATATCACTGTGCTGCGATATTAATAACTGATAAAGTTCTACCACAGGAAGATAGGGTAGCGAGGGAGAAGGGGGGGGGTGAAAGCAAATACCATCATGGAAATATCGAATAGAGAAAACTATAAAGCAGCTAAGACAAGAAGTGTCATTGTTTGAAGATTATAGAAGAGGGAACAGATCAATGAAAATATTAAGAAAGATAGATGTGATAAAAGCAATGCACAGTATTAGAAGAGACCAGGATCTATTATGCACTATTGGAGATAAACTAAAAATTACAAAACAGGTGGAAAGACTTAGAAGATACAAAGATAATTATAAGGGAAAAACACAAAATAAACAAATTATTGATGACCCAAAAAAGTTTTATAAAGAACTGGGAAATCAGATAAAAGGAATAGATAGACTGCCAAAAAAAGAGGAAGTAGATACATTTTGGAGAAGTATCTATGAAGATCCTGTGGAACATAACAAAGATGCTAAATGGATAGAAGAAGTAAAAGAAAGAATAAGAAGTTTAAAGGTACAGGATATGAAATGGGATGAAATAACAACTAGAGAGATTGAAATAAAGTTGAGAAAAGCCTCTAACTGGAAAACCCCAGGCCCAAATGCAGTACTTAACTTTTGGCTTAAAGTATTAACTTATTTACCTGATGATTTAGCCATGAGTAAGAACTATTTATATATGCACCCCGAACACACACCGCACTAGTTAAAAAAAGAAAAAAACAATGCTCTTACTTAAGAGTGAACCTGCAAGCTACCCTAAAAATTATAGACCAATAACGTGTCTTCCAACAACATACAAACTATACACGGGAATTGACACTGACAGAGTTTATAGTCATTTAGAAGAAAACTCAATTATGGCAGTAGAACAAAAGGGCAATAAAAGAAAGTCATATGGAACAAAGGACCATTTGTTGTTAAACAAAGTTATAGTGGAAAATTGTAAGAAGGGGAAGAACCTAAGTATGGCATGGATTGACTACAAAAAAGTATTTGATAGTATCCCAATTCATGGATAAAAGAGTGCTTAAAAATGTATAAGATACACCCTACACTGATTGATTACATTACAGTAACCATGAAACAGTGGCAGACCACTTTGCAATTAAGCCATGATAAAGGACAGATTATTATCCCAGGGATAAAAACCCAAAGGGGGATATTCCAGGGCGACTCTCTGTCACCCTTGTTATTCTGCCTTGCCATTAACCCATTAAGCTGCTTACTTAACAGCCTAGGCCATGGCTACAATTTGGCTTCTAGAAAACAACAAAGTCTAATGACTTCTCATCTTCTCTTTGTTGATGATTTAAAATTGTATAGCTCATCAGATGAGGAACTGAAAGCACAGCTGCAGGTTGTCAAAACTTTTTCAGATGATATTGGAATGTCATTTGGTCTTGATAAATGTGCAAAAGCAACCTTTAAAAAAGGAAAACTGCAGCACCAGGAAAACACCAGTTTGAGGCAAGAATGTGATATAAAAGAACTTGAGCAAGAGGGAGTGTATAAGTACTTGGGAATTGATGAAGGATCAGCAATAAAACATGAACAAATGCGAATAAAGCTTAGTATGGAATACTTTAGAAGATTTAAATTAATCCCGAAAACAGCATTGACACCTAGGAATAAGATCCAAGCTATAAATCAATTTCCTCTTCCTGTCCTAACTTATAGTTTTGGAGTGACTGACTGGCCCCAAAAAGTGTTGGATAGATTGGATATCAAAACAAGAAGGATGCTTCATGCTCACCAAATGATTTATAAAAATCAGTGCATACCAAGATTATATATTCCCCGTTCTGAAGGAGGGATGGTCCTCCTTGAAATTGATTACACGTATAGATCTGCAATCGTGGGACTCCACACATATCTACTGACCTCACAAGATCCAAATGTGGTGAAAGTTTTGAAATATGAGGAGAATAAATCTAAGATGACATCTCTGCTAAATTTAGCAGAAGCATATCGACGTCAAGCAGGAATGGAAATGAAACCAGAAGTGGTTAAAAATCAAGCAGCAACTGAATGTGCTAAAAAACAAAAGAAAGAATATAAGGTGAAGGACCAGATGAGAAGGCAAGAAATGTAGAAAAAACATAAATATAGTTGCAAGTATAGAAAACTTCTGGAAGAGCCTCATGTTGATCAAGGACAAATGCAGGAATGGTTAAGGAGAGGTGAATTTACATCAAGAAATGAAAGGTTAATATTGGCAGCCCAAGATAGTTGGCTACGTACATGCTGGTTTACTAACTCCATTGAACATGTGGGAGAAACAGACATATGTAGGTTTTATGGAACCGAATTGGAAACAGTCACAAACCTTATTGCTGGTTGTGGCTCTCTAATGGCAGAGGGACTGTATACTGAAAGGCATAATAATGTGACAATATTGTTGCACTGGGAATTGTGCAAACATTATGGTAAGAAGTGGCTGAAAAACACTGGAGACATGAGCCACAGAGAATCATAGAAAATTATGAAGTTTACATCACATGGGATCACCCAATACCAACAGTCCAAAAGAGAGATGCTAGAAAACCGGATATAGTGGTCCAAGAAAATAAGACAAAAGTAGCACCGATCACTGAAATCACCACACCTAGTGACTACAGTGTCTTTCATACAGAGAGACACAAAGTCATAAAATACCTTGATCTGCAGGCAGAAATGAGAGCCATGTGGAAGAAAGATACCCAGACAGTTCCAACAATAGTAGGAGCAACTCGTCTTATAAAAAAGAATTTACAATCGTATTTAGATATGTTACCAATGCATGTAACACTGTACAAATTTCAGAAGGAGTCATTACTGGGCACATTGTGGGTGCTGCGAAGAGCACTTTTGGCTAACATCAAAGAGTGAAACAATACTAATTTCATGAACTTTAATCATACTTTGACTTAGAAATGGGGTCCATTCCCATCATGGTATTAGAAACCCAAAAGACTTGGAGAAATAAAAAAAAGGAGGGTCTTCCTCCTCCTGGCAGAAATCCTGTACTAAGGTGCCCCTCATCTCTGTGCAGGCATTAAATGTCTAGATTTTCATCTGATCAAGAAAGTGAGGTGAGTTCAGCAGATGAGCCAAAATCACTCCAATGAGGGACTTTTCTTCTAACAGTCCTCCCTGACCCATCCCCATGTAGCCTGTGACAGGCTATAAGAGGGCTACATTGATCATATAGCCTACCCTTTGCTGAAGGCCAGACATGCCTACTTGGTTCCTTCAATCCCCAGCCTGGCATCAGTGCTTCAGAATTTCAGACTTCAGTAGTGTTCACAATGTGATATCCAATATTTTCCACCCCCTGGTAAAGGACCCCATCTTCCTTGTCACTCTGTCAAGTGGCTGGGTCATGAGTTTAAGATGGGTTGTCTAGGCTGTATAGTCAGAGCTTTATCCCTCTATATGACAGAAGTAACAAGGCTTTAACAAACAAGTTGAGGTATGGTGCTGTCCTAGCATTTTTCTACCTTAGGAGATCAAGCCTTCCATTCAGCAAATGCCAGGCTTCTATCTTTTGCATTAACAGTATCATATTATTATGTGATAGATACCTGGTATTTCATGCTCATTTTAAATGTACATATAAATTAAAACTGCATTTGTGACACTTTCCAGTCTATTTACTTAAGCTTTAATATTTTCCCTCATTTCTCCAGATCTAGTTTTACTTAATGAAGCACTGACTGTTATTCTGTAATATGGAATACAATTCACAAACAGATGCACATTTGCATGCTATAATTTGCAGTCCTGCATACCATTCACATTAGCATCTCATTACTGCTTTATACTCTGAAACAGTCAGCAGTACTTCGCTACTTTTGAAGCACACCTGGTCTGAACATCTGGAACCCATACAAAGAGTGCAGAGATGGATGATACACAGTACAGCAGTGTCCAGTGTGTGACCACTGTGAAGCATCTTCTTAATGAGTGCAATCTTGATTGCAATATATACATGAATATGCATGGATGAATGTGTTTTACATATATATATATATATATATATATATATATATATATATATATACATCACAATTCTTTGGGAACATTTTTTTGTGATAAAATGCAAAAGTTTGATTTGGATTTAGATACTTATGAGAATTTCTTGCTCTTGTGTGGTATGGATGATGGTATAATGGCTTGACATTGCTTAAGTCAGGAATTTCTCTTCTAAGAGTTACCACATTATTTTGAGTAGTAGCCCTGTGTAAGGAGGAGACTGACATGGAATGTGTTGTGGTATTCTCTGTATCACACACTAACATTTATTCATGTTTTAATGTTCATTTGCATTTGGTCTGCAAGTACACTACCTGTGATCCACAAGAAAATATCAGCCGGTGTGTAGTGTCAAACCTTTGTCTCTGAATCATGCAAAAAATATTTTTACTCATTAGTGCAGAGACTTGCCCTAAAAAGTGTACACTATGTTTTTCAAACATTGCCAAAATTTGAGTATTAATTGTTAAAAGCTATCCAGTTAAGAAGATTAGCAGTCCTTTCAAATGAAGATATGTCTCTTGACAAGGATATTCTGAAGTAAGATTTTCTTTTTCTGGATTTTTTTTTTTTTTTAATAAAGCTGAACCGCACAGACAATGTCTGGCTACGTTTTCATCTAACAAACTAATGCAAGAATGGCTCTGCAGTACAGAGGGATGAAACCCTGACTGTGACCCAGACGATCTGTGTTTGACAAGCAGCTAGGATGTGGAAGAGCTAGAGACAGGGTGGGATTGAAAGGTCAGTGCTAGTTCACCCATTCTGGCTGGAACATGCCAATCTGGCGCATGTGTTGCAGACAGAGGTACATGACAACCAACATTTGGCTAAGGGACGTACACTTGACTTTACCAAGACTTGCCCATGGTGACAGCTTTATAGGACATGTGCAAGAATTCATGAGTTCAGCAACAGCCTAGGAACAGGAGCAGAGAAGCACAGAAGGTGATCCATTGACCAAGCCATGACTGGCAGGGAAAGAGGAGTTCCTGATATCTCTGCATGGGAATACAGATAGTTCAGACATCCATGCTGGAGTGAAACACATCAAGGCCAAGTTAAGCAAGGCACCATGCACATCTGTTAGTAATAGTTCAGGTGGGTATGATAGACCATGGAGTAATATGGCAATACTGCTTTACTGTGAGTTGATATGACGATGATGATGATTATGATGATGATGATGATGATGATGACATGATGATGTTCCTTATCCTGTCTGACTTCACATTTGATCCTCTTCTTTGTCTATATTGCTGTGTTCATCCCACCATTCTATTCTACTTTTGAACAGACTGTATCACGTCTCTTACCTGTCCCATCTTCTCTTGTCTCTGACTAGTTGTTTCTGTGATGCTGGGAATGTACACCTTCACCTCCCACAGTACTGCCTTCAGCTTTCTGCAGCATCTTACCTAGTCTTCTTGCACGGCATAGAAATACTACCAAGCCATGCTATGAGTCACTTATGTTTATTTCTGTGCCGTAAAAGGGAAACACTGACTAGCCATGATAGACGTGGTAGAAACAATTTATTCACAAGTGTTCAGGTCTTCCAATGTGATCTAGCATTGTCTCCCTAATTCTCCTAGCTCTATTATTTGTTACATTTTTGGTGTTACTTTGTTACTACAGGCCCACTCGTGTTAGTCCTCTGTATTTAATTAACAGGAGTAGCTGTGCATTTCCAATAACCTCATAGATGAAGAAATGTTGAGTAACAACACGTAACAATCAACCTTCTTGGTTCCAGAGGTAAATACATTTTTGCAGTAGGGACTTAAAAATCCCTCTGTTTTTGCACAATTTTAGATATTTCCCTTTTTCTTTATTTTCTTTCAAGGGGCCCTGAACATTATGAGCTTTGCCACTGTTATTTATGGTACGTTTTGAAGCCTGTACAATTTCTCATGTGAAATCTCAGTATCTTGTAGCACATTTTGATTTGCGTGCTTTTTTATTATTCTTTACAGGAATATTATACTAAAAACTGCATTAAGCATGCATATTTAGACATTCATATGTACACCTGATCTTTCATTAAAGGAAATGGTATATTCCCTTGCATGCTTTTATGTGATTGCCGGGCACCTGAGTCTTGAACTGTGCTTTAAACTTCTCTATGTATCATACCTAAGCAGATTTACAGAATTTATTATCTCACATATTCACATAATTATGGCATACTAAAAGGCAGAATATAAATGTTAAAGTTTACTGTAACAATGTCATGTGGGAGTTTAACTAATATATTTCATATGCCACTGCTGGGATATAAAATGATTCTGTGGTTTCCATTTAAAAATATACTGCTCATACATTCTGGTAATTGAATGAAAAGTCTGTATTATATTAGCTTATTTTTCAAGAAATTACTTATGATAAATGCGAATCTGAAAAGAAGTTAGGAATGAGAAATCCATAATTATGGCTCACCTGCATATTCTGCAGCACTTTATTATTCAGTCCATTAGATAAGTAGCAAAACATTTTAAAAATGTCATTAAAATACCATTGTGTCACTGAGATGTTAGGTGCATTACTTCCCAGACTGATCCAAGTGTAAAGAATTTAAGTTATGCTTCTTTTCCCTGGTTGGAGAGTGAATAAAGTGCATTAGATTTTATAAAGTGGTCAGATTTAAGGAGAATATTGACTATTTTCCCCTTTAACCTTCCCCTACATAAGATGTGAAATGAGTAGAATGCAAATGAGTTATGCTTTCATCTAGAAATCATGCTTTCTACTGATTTAAGTGACAAATGTTCCCGTCTGAATCTGACAACCAGACTTTATCCTTTTTAGGATTATAGGAGAGCTTTACCCTGTCCCATCGAGTTGTGGTAACCAATCCTTGGCAAGATCACACACACACATATACTTACTCACAGAAACACATGCATGCACACACACTCATAAAGACACACACTCGCACACATTCATACCTACACACACACACACACAAATACCTCTACCTATGAGCAGTTTGCAGGATTTTCAACTCATTTCTTTGAGATATTGGAAAAACTGGGAACCCTAGAAAACCATACTTGGACACAGATAGGACATGCATAATCTGCATGAATGACATCCCATCTGGTAACAAGTGGAGAACTTAGAGATCATAGGAGGCAATATTAATTGCTGCATGACTGATCCACTCAAAATTAATTTTACTTAAACAAATACTTGAAATGTGGGCTGAAACAGTGAAGTGGAGATGAAAGTTGATGTTATGCAGAATTGAATGCTCTTCCTAGGGTTAATCAGACACAGGATCAAAACAAAGGACTGATATCACACCTGACTTCCCCTGAAGGGCTGCTAAATATGACAGAACAAAAATCAGATGAAACAATCTTCTGCAACAAAGGATTTAAACACTTGCATACCTTTGAGTAGAAGAACCATGTACTCTGTATAACATCTCTCACATATTGCCAACTAAATACAACTGACTTTGAAACTGTAACAGTTTAAAGATGTTATGATTACTAACTCCAAGTATTTTATGAGTGAGAGAATGATATGATGGCTGTGAGTAATGAGCACAGCAAAATTAAACAATTTGAAAGACTATAAGAGGGCAGTGGCTACAGTAATACAGTGCTGGCCTTTGTTCCAAAGAGGTGAATATGGCAAATCTTGCATTTTAATGGCAGTTTATAGAGCAATGGTTTCTTATGTACTATTATGTGTCATTATAGAGAAATTTTTGAGAAAAGAGAAATTGTATTTATTGTAGAGTTTCAGGAAAGATAGCAAGAATGGTGAAGGGAATGAAAGGGTTAGATACCCCATGAATATTAAATAGTAGTGGAGGTTTTCATCATGGAACAGGAGGGAAATAGATGATACGATGTGAGTGAAAAGGGTAATAAATAGACATGTAAGGAAAGTATTTAGGAAAAAGAAAAGAGAGGAGAAAGGGACAAATGCGGAAACAGTTGGGAGCTGGACTAAGGAAATACTTTTCTTGGAGATGATGAAAGGCATAGGGATTGTCTACTAGTTAAGGTGGTGGGCCATGGGGTGACATTGGGTATTAAGTGTGATTGGAATAGATGGTAGGTGAGGAAAGGGGGTTGGTAGGAAAGTCACAACTGCTTCAAACAGCAGGAAGACCTCTGCAGACTATGCAGGTGTTTTCCCCTTCTGTTGATGCTTTAATATGTTATATATATAATTAGGATGTTTCACTGGTATTCAAAAACATTCAGCAAATCATATATGATATATCCTGCTTTGTACAGTTTACCTCTGGAAACTTGTTCTGATGCTGGTATAAAAGCTGCAAGAAACTAGGTCATAAGGTGACAAGCCAAAATGGGAGAACTCTGCATTTTTCAGTTAAATGTCATAGTGTGGAAAGATGCATTCCCCTTTCCTAATGCATCAAAAATCTATTTAATGATTCAAATTTATGGCCAGTATTACAATCTAGGCATAACAATCTAGTTAATAAAATGCTACTTGTTTTCTTACTAGAGATTAGACTGGCATTATTTTAAGTGCAGTATTAAGTTACTGATGAATTCTAAAATGCACTTGTGTTGCAGCTTACCTGATCATGACATATTTTGCCATCGATCTAAACAAAATCCCATTTATACAGTTATTTCAGAGCTATACCCTGTGTTTGTTTTACAGCTAAACCATTAACCATCTACCCATCTGTTCTTCTGCTGATCACTTACAAACAGGCCACTTTCCCTTTTTCCCTGCTATTCCTCTGTGTTCTAACGTTTTTGTTTTTGTTTAGTATGGCATAAAACAAATGAGTGGAAACTGAACTAAGACAATATCATTGTACAAGAGTAGTAAAATAAATATGGAAGTTATTATTTGTCTTTGGTAAGAAAAATACATGAGCAAACAGGATATTTACATTTATTTTATTTTATTATTTTTTTTTTATTTTACATTTGTTGACCGGGATAGTCCGACTGGATACATGTCCATTTTCAGTGGAGACCCGGGGAGAAAAGCTCCAAGGTAACCAAATTAGATAAAAAATGCAGTCTATACAGTAGTTGACATATATAAGCAAGCAAAAGGTTTATGATTAACAATTTATGCAGAGGTTGCATATCTAGGCAGATAAAAGTAGTTCTGGGGTAATGTAATTCAAAGTGTAGGTCTTCATTAAGTTGTTCAAGTCAGGAAGCATACTGTTTTTAAGTCATACAGTTATTTACAGATAAAATATTTACAGTGGTTACATGCCAAAACACATTAGAGTCAGACAAGGTAAAGGTCAGGATAGTGCAACAGATAAGCTAAACTAACGATTTTAGCCTCATTGTCAAGAAGAGTTAGTCGGGTTTACTACATTGACTTAACCAGTTTAACATCAAATGTTGTACATCATTACTCTACAAGGATTTCCTTAACTTCTTTAACTAACTTTTTTGTTTATAACTTCTCTACATTGGATATTTCTGTTGAGATGGCTAACACCACTACAGGAATGCCAGCTATAATTTTGAATATGGAAGGAGTCTTTTTTGTTTATAACTTCTCTACATTGGATATTTCTGTTGAGATGGCTAACACCTTAGCTAAAGGAATGACTTTTACAACAGCTAGGAGAATGGACATATCTAACAGCATTCTTGATCTGAAAATGTAAGTTAGGAAACTTAATTTACAATTGTTATTGGGTAACACAGTTGTACAATCACAAGCACAATATAGAATAGCAAGTACATACAATCCCCCTTTGCACAATATGTTACATACATTTGAAAAGATATGTGAATTGGACATGAGAACATACCAAAAGGAAAATAGATTCAGGGGTTATGAGTATAATTTAACTAAAGATGAGCAAGCATGTTTCAACTTGATAAGATCAGCTAAGGTACCTGTTATGAAGCCCAACAAAGGTGGAGGCCTTGTATTTATGGATTTGGATGACTATGAAACTAAAACAGAATTAATGTTAGCTTCTAGTTCATACCAGAAAACATCCCTTAATGAATACAACACAGCTAATGAACGTATATCTACATTAATGATTTATTCAAAGAGGGAAAGATATATATAGACATGTACAACTACATGATAGTGTTAACACCAGTGGCACCCACAATGTTTGGGGTCCCCAAAATCCATAAATGTTTATTTGACCCCCCACTTAGACCTATAGTTGATGGCAGGAATTCTGCCACATATGCATGTGCTCAAGTGATAGACAATATACTTAAAAAATATGTAACAACAAAAGAAGTAATATGTAAAGATTCATGGTCATTCCATCAAAAAATTAATGAATTAAAGAATGACGAACAGTACAAATTCCTTACAGTAGATGTAAATGACTTATTTACGTCAATACCACAAGCATTGGGCATAAAGTGGGTTAGTCAATTATTAAGGAAGAAAGGGGCTCCCCAGAATGACATCAGTCTAGTGGAAGAACTTCTAGACATCTCAAGGGGGGTTTCTGTGATTGTGATACAAATGGTTACAGTGTCAGGGTTTCCTATGTGTTCCAGGGTGCCAGGGTTTCTTATGAGAGCTGTGGATCATGCAAGCCACCACAATTGTTTTACTGCATACCTGTCCAAAACAGTAGCATGCCATGGCTACTATAACGAAGAGAGTAGGGCCAGTTTTCATAAGAGAAGCAAAAATGTTACTCTTTATTGGGTAGTGGCTTAAACCAGGAATAATGTATCAAAATGTTTAGTTTTGCAACTGAGGGTTATATAAACAAGTGTGAAGGGAAAGTTAAGTTTAGAAAAATAATCCACATAATCACAATTACGCTGTGTTTATTATTTTGAAAAATAAAATGTAATATAACTTCAGTAACAATGTGTATGAAAACTGCAAAGCAAAAACAATGGAAAACAATTAAAGAAAAAATAAATATAAAATAGCATTTAAAAGTTGTTAGAACCATTATACATTTTCACTACTTCATTTAGACAGCAGAATATGTACACATGTAATTAAAAAATCCCTTTGCTGAATAGGACAGCAGAGTCAAAATAATGCTCTTCAAATGCAGTGCAGCACAAAAAGAAAGACAATTTTGACCTGGCAGCATAAACCTTGGCTATAGATGATTGTCTCTGTTGAAGTGACACCTGACCTCATGTGCACAAATGGGAAAAAAGGGGTTGTGGATAGCTGGATGGATGGATTCTAGCAATTACAGAATCAAATGCTAATAACATATATGTGGTTAACATTTTCTGTCTATAAACAAATACAACATCAAACAGCCAACTTATTTTAAAGCTGGCATTTCAATTTTTTAATAAGCTGGTGTCTTGAAATTGCATTTCCAACATAACATTGCTTTGGCAGAACATTAGAATATTACTATTAATAAATATATGTTTTTTACTCATGCATAACTGAGAGCTCATACAAACAGATAATAAACAATGTTCTGCACATTTATATTAAAATATGACATTATGCTAAAATAGAACTTGTTTATAAATTATTGCCCATTTTGCAGAGATGCTCAGAATACATTTATAATATCAGACATGAAACAAAACCTTGAATATGATTCATCAATTTGCAGCGAATAATGTATTCATGACAGATGACAAGGTGGAGATGAGGTTGCTCATTGTATAAGCAAGACAGATGGTGTTGTCTTCTCTTTGACACCTTTGACAGGTTAGTATTGTTTATTGCACAATTTTCTTCTGTGCAAATCATGATTGCCCTGAAAGAATGAGAGTGATGTATGATAGAAACAGGCCATCGGCAAGCAAAGCAGTATTACACTTGCTCATAGACAAAAACAGCACAGAACATTAGTAGACTACAGTAAACAACAGCCCACTGTCAGTGTCCTGTATGTCTAGGTAAAATACCAGTTAATATGTTTTCAATAAAGTGTGACAAGATCCAGTACTGAAGCAGGTGTGTCACTAGTAGCTATATGAACAGAAAGAAGGTAAAGGTGTACTATGTCATTCATTGCATAGAGATTATAGATTCATTGGAATTAAGGAACCGAAGTTCTAACTGATTAATCATACTGATTTTTCCAATTAGGTGACTACAGAAAAGGTCACGAGATAGCAGGGTGTATGGTGTATTTTAAATAAGCAATCCTTCATACCTGTGCTGTTCTTTCACTTGAATAATTTCACTTGCCCTCTAATTCCACTTTTTTCATGCATTTTTACTATGTTCTATCCATCAGGTTTTAGCATGCATCTCATCACTGCAGAGGTAGCACCCTTTGATTTATATAATTTTAATGCATCTGTGCAGACTAGCCCTGATAGCCATCACTGGGATGAATGTCCTCTACCATGCCTTGTTGTACCTTTCTCAGTATATTAACTATAATTGCCAGTGCTATGATGTACAGAAAAGTGTAAGGCACATCTGTAGCTTATCATATTTAGCACTGGCATTAACCCACTTTTTCCATTTTCTATATAGGGTCAGGGTATCACATCCTCACTGATCATCAGCTAGAGCCAATATATATACCTCCACATCATCACGTTATTATGCTTTTTAGCTTATGCATCAAACGTGTCCATCAAGCCTCCATTCATGAATCACCCTGTTGTTTCAGTAACCTCAGGCGTCAAAGAGCACTAGGGAAGGGAGGCGAGAACCAGGAATCAGGGCTCTTATCCAGATGCTATTAGAAGATTCACTGCATGCTTCATAATATACTTTAACTGGGGGGACAACACATTGTAATAGTTGCAATACTGAATACACCTGAAATCCTCAGCTTAATTGGTATACACAATATCACAAGTCTGTACCCTCTGGGAGTCCCTTTTACATGAAATGCAGTTGTTGGCCTTCTCCCAGATGACATTCCTGCCATGCAATTCAACTAGTATATTCCTTCTGCCAATTTTTCCACTACCCAGCCAACTAGTTGTACAAGAGCCATGTGGAATACAGGTTATCACAGTATTTAATGTTGCAAGATAACTCAGGTAATAAAAAACACATTCACGTCTCTGATTCTGCTCAACAGTTATGGCTTACACTATGGTATGTTGCATACATCTTTTCTGCTCCTTTGTGGGAATGAAAGCTGCTGTCCTATTACACTTAGAAATTTCCTTCTCCCACCTTAGTCTTCCACTGGACAGTATTCCACTTCTGTCCTTAGGCATTTAAACTTTTCAACCAGCCCCTGTGAGTAACTAGCTGTACATTCTCTTGGGAATCCCATCCACCATGATATACCAATCTTCACAAAAAACATGTAAGCATTCCCTTAGGGCTTCTATTTTAGGTATAGCCAATCATTCTACCAGACCTTTCTACCAACAGTCCCTTGTTGCAGAAACATATGCATGAGTCCTGACTCCCCTTAAACAAACTTCCAGAACAACTAAGTCTACTGAGCAATAGCCTCAAAATAGCCACAGATCAGCCTCATTTGTTTGCCCCAGATATTAATCTAACCCCTAATCATCACTTATATCAGTTGTCTCACTATTATCATCCCATCTACCCCCAGCATTGTTCACATTACACTTAACTCAGTGAATTCTCTCTGTCACCTATTTATCATGAGATATCTGTATGATATTCTTTCCATTACATAAACCTTTCAATTTTTTCTGTGAAATCTCCTTATTACCTTTCTTATTTTATTTAGTCATCTTCCTTATCTTTATCCTCTTGATTCTGTGTATCATGGATGATAACTTCACATATCTCAACAACTGCTCCATCCCCATAGTGGAACTTTCTTTATACCTAGTTCTAAAGTTTTACAGCTCTTACCTTGTTTGCCCCACTATATATCATTTAATATATTGCTGCAGTCATTCTTTTCTCCCACCATACTGTTTTTCATTAAATCCCTAATTGAGCACTACCCTATAGTTTTACCTTCCCTTTAGTCCTTGTTCTGTGTCCCCTACCCCCTTGCCTGCTCCCATATTTCATCATTTATCAACCTAAAGGGGAATCACATTACTAGCATAGCCTTACCCCAGCCCCTTCCCTCTCACTGTTTCCTCTGAAACAGCTCAACCATCTTTTCTGTGTGGATTCCTTCTCCACAAAATTTGTTAGACTATTTTTAGATGTAACTACTTACCCTCTAATATTAAACAATGAGTGTAAAAACAGCCAAATTAAACGACTCAGTAACATTCAGATAACACACCCAGAGCTGTACCATATGACTTCAAAGGAGTCTAAAGAGTGATAATGGTTAAATACACATATGATACACCAAAAGCATCCAAAGTCAGCTTCCTACAAGAACACCACTTGATTCATTTTCCTCACACATACACAATATCTCAACTTTTGAGGAAAATCAGAGAGGCATATTCTTTTGCATAGTAACATGCCTTCTATTTGGAAAAATTCAACCCTGCCCCCTAACCTGTAAATATCCACACACATAGATATATATACATATATATATATATATATATATATATATATATATATATATATATATATATATATATACACACACACACACACACACACACACACACACACACACACACACACACACACATACATATGTGTATATAATAGCCAAATAAACAATGGAAAAAAATGAAAACCACCTGCCAAAGCATGGCTCACATAATTGCAAACTTTCAGTAGAGGTGTCACACAGCCAAAACAGTTTGATAACCCACCCTTTGGGAAGTTTGTTTCAGTCAGTATCATTCCAGAGAATAACAATGAACAGACGTAGTGTTCTCATATTTATATATGCATATATGTATGTATGTATAGTTATACATAGACAAAAATCAAAGTAGGCAAATAATTAAAACTAAATAACATTTTCCCTTGTGCAATAATGCAAAAAGCAAGCCTTCATGGAAATTATTGAAATTTCCTATAATTAGTGGCTTCTAAATCAAGCTTCTTTTTCCTTCCCTACAGCTGGAAACAGGTTCATAGTTTCACAAGTGTTTACTAGGCTAACAACCACAAGGGCCTTTGTAAGCCTAGCCATGCATCCCAAATCTCAGACAAGTTCTGATACCCTTGATAAGTGTAAGCATGGGCCTGAGAGATGAACCATTTACAGGCTACCTGTGTCCATTAGAGACATAGGGAACAAACCAGACATGAATTTCCTGTTCCCCATCCAATTGTCCAAGTTACACTTGAATTAGGTTAGGGAAGAACTCTGCTTCACATGGATGGGGAGCCTATTCCAGAGAAAGAGTAGTCTCTGGAGTCCATACCTGACTGTCCATTTGGTCCTATTTATATCACAGGCAAGGTTTAAGGCTTTATAATGGGTAATTCTGGGACTGTTTGTTTTGCAGATATGCAAAAGGTTCATCAGGGTGGAGTCTGACAATGCCTTGTGTATCAGGCAAAGATATCCCATCAAAAGCCTGTAGGAGACAGAATACTGGGATAGGATCTTGAGGAAGTCTGCATAGGACATGTTACTTATGACCTGTATTATTTTAGTCAGGAAATTCTGTGGATGTTCCATTTGCTGGATGTAACTGATTAGGTAAATACCAAAGGGGGAATTGTACTCAAAGATAGGTCTGATGAATGCCAAATACAGTGGAACAATGACTTCCTTGGACCTAGATCCATACCTTTGTTTATAAGTTGCACAACATTGAATGATTTTCTTA
Source organism: Protopterus annectens (assembly GCF_019279795.1). Lineage (NCBI taxonomy): Eukaryota > Metazoa > Chordata > Ceratodontiformes > Protopteridae > Protopterus > Protopterus annectens. The sequence goes on along the minus strand of NC_056728.1, from coordinate 1,219,104,106 downwards.
TTACTGTAGGCACATGATGGTCAAAGGCTAGATTACTGTCTATGTGTGTCTCCAAGTCCCTAAATACTGGGTCCACTCTTAGGAATGTGTTGCCAATATGATAGTTACTGGGAGTGAATGAATTCCAAAGGATACTATTATGCATGTTTTGCATTTAATTTTAGTCCATGGCTCTGACACCAGTTATTTGTCTGTGTCAGACCTTCCTGAAGAACACTTCTGCCAGTGCGGGAATTCTACGACTCCTCCTAATTTGCAAACATCTGCAGATTTAGTCAACTAGAGGCCATTGACATTGGCCTTGATTTCAGAGAAGTAAATGGCAAAAAGAAGTCCCAGGACCAATCACTGATGGGCACCATTTGTGACTGGCCTCTTTGTAGAGTTGGATACTCCAATTCTAACTTCTTGGGTGCTGTCTGTGAGACAGGTGCCTATCCATCATGTCAGATAAGGGCTTATACCTAACTTGTTTGGTTGTAAAAAATGCCTTATTGGGTTATTATGTCAAATACCTTGGCCAGCTCAAGGTAGGCAGTGTGAACCATTTTGCCATTATCCATTGCTTTGGTGACCTTCTCAAAGAAGTTCACCAGGTTAAGTAGGCATGACCTACCCTTGATGAAACCAAACTGTTTTGGATCCAGTGTATGGATGTTTCCTATGTCATTATTGATCATTTCCATTATAATTCTTTCCATGGCTTTGCATATGAGACTAATGAGATTTATTGATTATAGTTTCCAGGGTCTGCAGATGGCCCATCTTTGTGCAGAGGGATGACTGTTGCTGTTCTCCAACCATTCACAAGGCATGAAGCTTGTTTGGAGGTTACAGTTAAATAGCAATTCCAGAGGGATTTTTAGTTCATGTTTTATGCTATTTAGAAGCCATCCTGGGGTATTGTTTGTACCCATTGATGCAGTGCTCTTGGCCTTAGAGAAAGCATTAAGGACCTGCCCCCTAGTGATAGCAGGGGGTGTTATATGTGATGGTATTTTCTGAGGGAAAGTTGAAGGGAAGATGGGGTAAAGTTGGAGCTGAAATTGTCAGCCATAGGTTTGCTATATCTTCTGGCTCAGTATAGATGGCTCCATTAACAATGGGGTCTGCACACAATTGTGTATTGCCTTTGAGGTTGCAGACATGGCTAAATAATGCCTTGTGGTTATCCTTGACTTGGGAGGCTAAATTTACTTCAAATTTGGCTTTGGTAGATTTTATTTGTCCCCTGGGTTGTTTGTTTAATTTGATGAGAGTGCGTTTATCCTGCTGGGTGCTGCACCTCCTAATTTTTGCCAAGATTTTCTTCCTTCTGTTGTACAAACTATTGATGTTGTGATTCCAACAGGGTAGCTTGTTTTTTTGAGTTAGTTTTGTACTTCTTCTTGGAGGGTTCAGCTGCCACTATGCAATTATAAATATGCTTGTAATTGGTCTCCATGAATAGTTCTGCATAGGCAGCATTGTTCTCAGGGTTTGTGGGGCTTGAATTTTTGTCAGGTTATCACATAATAGTAAGAAGTTACCCTTAAAGTAGTTCCTAAACATTTCAAGGTTAGCTAGGGTTCTAGGTTTCATTTTTTCTTCAAAGGAGACCATTTTGTGGTCTGACCTTACCAGAGATAACATTACCCTAGGGGATGTATAGTGCTCTCCCATGTTAGGGAAGACCAGATCCTTTGTGCTTGCACCCCTGGCTGGTGTATTGACAATCTAGTCTAGGGGTTTGTGTTCACAAAATCCAGGAAACTCTGCACCTGTATATTTGGTGTTGTGTATGATACTCAGTTAATAGTGGGTAATTAAAGTTGCCTATGAATATGTTATTGGATACAATGGTGATGTTTCCCATAGGTTTAAATACATGCTATGTGTTTTCTGGGTCCTGGAGGGGGACCTAGAGCTTGCAAGGATGGTATTTTGCATATGGTGATTTGAACATGGAGAAGCTCAAGTGCATTGTTCTGTTTGACCAGTTTTAAGGTATAGTTATTTTTTATGTAAATTGAGATACCTCTACCTTTAGTCCCTGTCTGTGTAGTAGCTGGTCTAAATGTATGGAAGGCATTATAGCCTTGCACTGCTGGTGTGCTCTTCATGGCTTTAAACTATGTTTCAGTGACCACACAGACATCAGCATTCTTTAGTGTTAGGAGAGTTTGTGGGGAATGGAGTTTTTTATTTAGACTCCTAACACTGACCATTAACACCTTCCGATTTTTCTTGGTTTTGATTTGCTATGTCAGAAGTACTTTCAATTTGGCATTGCATAAAAGAGGCACTAGGGGGAAGACAATGTTTAGCTAATAATCAAAAACATAGAGAAGAGATGTGCAGTCCATCTCTGGCAAAGTAATGTGGTCTGGTGACCATCTCCTTCCATGTTGACAAATATTGCACTGCCTTAGGATGACACCCAGAAACTAAGTCAATTATTAAAGTCAGTCATCTTCTGTTCATGCTATGGCATCATCTTGGAGAAGGTAAAATGCTGCTCAGTGCTAGGCTCATACCAGCCTGGGACACATATTCTGAGAGCTCCATTATATCTCTCTTCATATAGTCTAGGGAGGTACATTTCAGGTTATTTACACCCACGTGGACAATGACTGAGTTATACTGGTAGTTCTTGTTTAATGACATGAGTGTGTGTGTAATGTGGCAGATCCTGGTCCCAGATAAGCAACTGACTGTGACTTTCTCCTTACTCAGCCTGATGAGATGGACATCATTTTGTCTTGCAATGGAGTCTCCAATGACTAGAATGTTGGATTGTGTGGTGGCTTACCTTATGGGCATAGAACTAAAGGCTCCATGAGATGTGGCTGTATGTGTTAATGTGTGTGTTGTTTTAAAAGAGTGCATTTGGGCTGCTGAGGGTATTTGTTATGTGTTAAGGATGTCTTTGAAGTTTTGAAAGGTTACATTTAAGTGGTGTAGCATACGTGGGTGTATGTGTCTGTTTTGAACTGGTAGGTGCCAAGAATAGTAGCTAGACCAATCAGAAAGGTCAAACATAGACACTCACTGTCCAATCAAAAATAGTCAGGCATCAATGCACCCTGCTCCTTCTCTCACCAGGAGCAAAATATAAGTAGAAATTCCCAGCTGGCACCTATAAAGCATTTATTAGGCTTTCCAGTGATCAGCAATTTTCAGATAATAATGTCCCTGGGCTCATTCTCTCACCAGCAGCATAAAAGAGACACTAATTCCAAGAGCAGTACTGAGAGGCAGAATGTGGTCTCTCCAATAATTAGTAGTCTTGGAGTAGATGTTGCAGATTTTAAAGGTAAGGTGGAAATAATAGGCCAATATCTTAAGAGTTGCAGTGCACATAAGTAGTTAGATATAAAAGCTTAGTGCTTAAGCTTTAGCAATCTAAGTGGAGAGCAGCTTACTTTAAAAGAGCAATAAAAATTGGAATGTGGTGGGTACTTTGTAGTCTGGTTTTATGGAATACAGTGGGATGGCCAATACATTTAAATAGCTGAAGGGCAGTGATTTCAAAAAATGATAATTTTTTGGTTACTCACAATAGCCAATGAAAGAGGTGAGGGAAGAAAAGATGTGGTCAAATTAACATAAGGAGCAGACAATAAGAAAGACTATCAGTTTTAAAACCGGCACCAGGGTGTGGGAAAACTTAATTTCTGTATGACCCACACAGAAGACACAGCTGAGGTCTCTTTTCTAATTTAAATATGCAGTTAAAAGCAGAATACAAGTAAAACACAGTGCAAAGAAAAAAAATCACAATATACAAAACAGAAGAAGGCAATGAAACAATACAAAATACAAGAATGTGAAAATAAACTCACCTTTTTCTCACAGCAGGCTATACCAGAGTCTCAGTGAACTTTTCCAGTAAAGTCCAAATAGGTTCATAGGTAAATATTAAGCTATCAATCAATGGATTATTACAAGCCTAGCCAATAAGCACAGGTAAAAATCAAATCCTGTACCTTGTATCTGTTATGGTAAGACCTTAAAAACTCCAAAATCCAAGATACAAAAAACTAAGAAATTAAAACAAAAACAACTGGCAACTTCACTGAAGACTGAATCCACAAAGTTTAATGAAGCACATTTCATCCAAATACGTCTTTGAACTTCATCAGATACTAACATTTACAAAAATCAAGTTTAAATAGTCATGTTTAACCATGATTAAAATCAGCTGGTCTCTCCATCTTAAAATTTAAAGGAACAGTAGTTAATATAGCATTGTGAACATAATATGCATTTTCCTGTTCTTTAAAACTGCCTTATTTAACAAGTAAGTGAATACATTTATCGCAGCAGCAATATGGTGAAAATCATATACACAAACTGGGTGAAAATGTAAACAGTCTCCTCATTTATCTAACCTTACATTATTAACATTTTCAAGTGAAAAATTAATAAGTAAAACATCATTTCTATAATGTTGTACTACAGTATTTCATCTCATTAAACTTTTCAATTTTAAACAGCATATGATAGAACACATGTCGTTCAATCCTGGAAAGTTATAAGCATTGAGACAAATTTGCCAGAGCAATTCCAACTTTTCTAATAATAAGGTGAATGGACCCCCTCTTGGATTACTGTCCACTTGATCAAGTATCCAGAATTTCAATGCATGTTCTGGATATTGTTCTATATGCTTTGCTAAAGCATTGTCCAGTTTGTGTTTATTAATACACTATATATGTTCATATTTGCGAACTCTCATTCTACGCTCAGTTTTACCGATATGGAATGAATCACGATTTTGACATTTAGCCACATAAACTTTCATTTTGGAGCTGCAATTAACTTTTCTTCTGTTACTCAAATGTGTGTTGTTTATGTGCAGTGATGCACCTACTTGAATGTATTTGCAATAGGGGCAACTACCACATTGTTTCATCCCTATTGCATATGATTGGATCCTGCATTCACCTTCAAATATATTCTTGAGTGTTCTACCCTTCCTAGTAATGAATCCTGGTTCTGTGCCCAATTTGTCCACTATTAGTTTATCATTTAACAGAATATTCCAATTTTTTATCAATATGTTTTTTTTATGTGACGATAATCAAGGTTAAAAGTTGTAATATAGGTCATTGTGAAATCGGTTTGGTTCATACCTGTCCCAATGATTGTATCCTGGACCTGATTTTCCATATCAACCTGACTATCATTCATAGAATAGTCATTCAACCCATTAGGGTGTTGTATGCTCAGAATGGGTATGTACACACCATTAATTATTTTCTCCACAACTTCTTCTATTAGTTTGTCAATCAAAGTACTCAGGTATGCTCTTCTTGTGACTAATTGTTTCAAAAACTGGCATTCACTATGGAAGTCCTCATCTGTAGACACCATTCTGACAGCCCTTACTAATTAGCCGTTTACCACAGATCTCTTTTGGTGGTAAGGGTGTGCACTTGTATAGTGCAAGAATGTGTTTGAATAAGATGGTTTCCTATAAAATTTTGCTTGGTATCTCTTTTCAACATGATTTTTGGTAAGTTGGACATCTAAGAATGCTATTTCATTTTGGTCAAAATTATATGTAAACACTAAGAAGTCTGTAGTCACATTAAAATAATCAATGAGATTTTTTGCCTCTTCATGTTTCCCTTTTGTTAGTAAAAAGATGTCATCCAAATAGCGTGCAAAATAAATTATTTTTGAGGCTATTCCTTCTTTATTGAGTACAAATTGATATTCTCAGTAACTCATAACCAAATTCGCGAAGCTAGAGCCACAGGGGGAACTCATGCCTACTCCTCTTTTTTGCAGGTAACAATTTCCTTTACAATAAATGTAATTGTGGAATAGAACTATCTAGAAGTTTTTCCACTAGACTGATGTCATTCTGGGGAGCCCCTTTCTTCCTTAGTAATTGACTAACCTACTCTATACCCCATGCTTGTGATATTGACATATATAAGTCCTTTACATCTACTGTAAGGAAGTTGTATTTTTCGTCATTCTTCAATTCATTAATTTTTTGATGGAATGACCATGAATCTTTACATATTGCTTCTTCTGTTGTTACATATTTTTTAAGTATATTGTCTATCACTTTAGCACATGCATATGTGGCAGAATTCCTGCCATCAACTATAGGTCGAAGTGGGGGTACAAATAAACATTTTTGGATTTTGGGGACCCCAAACATTGTGGGTGCCACTGCTGTTAACACTATTATGTAGTTGTACATGTCTATATATGTCTTTCCCTCTATGACGACATGATCGACAGTCCACGATGCTTTGCCAGTGATGGCCTGCACCTGTCGCCCTTAGGATTCCGGATACTGGCGAAGGCTCTTGCCACCCCTATAGTGCCTTTTTTAGGCAAGGTTCAAATGACAAATTCACCACCGTAACAGGTACAAGCAAGCAAAATCTGAGGGTAATGCTACTCAATGCTAGAAGTCTAAACCTCAAAATGCACTCACTCGAGGCACTCCTTAAAATGGAGAACATTGACATCTGTGCAGTGACAGAGACCTGGTTCAAAGTTCCTGAGAGCACCCCTGCATTATCAGGCTTCAATTCATACCACACCTTTCGGCCACCTAACCCAGAAAGAAGCACTAAAGGTGGAGGCGTGTCCATATTCATTAAGGATATCCACACCTCCAGGCTAGTTGCACAGCATAATGCATCCGAGATTATCCAAGTGCAACTAACTCTGGGCAAGACCGCAATCCAAATTGTAGCTTGCTACAGACCCCCCACCATTCCCCAGGATTAACACTCCTCATTTCTTGATACACTGGAAAGTATTAGGGTACAACCCAACACCCTAATAATGAGCGATTTCAACTACCCCATCATTAACTGGGAAAACTACTCATGTACCAACTCTTTTGCTCAACGTTTTCTAGAATTCACAAATTCCAACGCCTTAGATCAACTTATTCACACCCCCACCAGGGGCTGCAATATCCTAGACCTGGTTATTACCAACATGGGAAACCAGTGTTCCACACCAGAGGTCAATTCCTCGTTGGTCAGATCCGACCACAAGCTAATCAGCCTAGACATCCACATCCCACCCCCAGCCCCAATTAGGGAAACCATCATAAAAAACTTCTCAAAAGCCAACTTCACACTTCTTAAGACAGAAGTGGCAAACTTCATGACACCCATGTAGACGGACAATAGAGGTATGACTACTGAATCCAACATAAATGCACTTTATAAGCACTTACACGAGTGCATGGATCATGCTATCCCTAATAGAACCAAGATGTTATCCTCCAAAAAAAGGAAGTCGATCTGGTGGTCCTCTGCCATAAACAAACTCTACAACAGAAGAAAGAAACTGTTGCAAAAAAGAGTAAAATCCCGTGACTGGAGGAACTCCCTGGTCAACCTCAGTAAGAAGCTGAGATCCCTCATAAAATCTTCCAAAGCTAGTTATGAAAACAAAATTGCCACTGACTCTAAAGACAACCACAAAGCATTCTATAGCTATGTCAGGAATCTAAATGGGAACACTCAGATCTGCTCTGAGTTACAGCATAATGGCATTAAATATACGGAACCAACTGATATTGCCAACATCCTAGCAGATAGGTTCAGTGCTAACTTTACCCCCCTCTCACCCCCTAGAGGGCCCATCTCTATACCGGAAGAATGCAAAGTTCCTATAATCACGGCTGCACAGGTAAAAAACACACTCTCCAAAGCCAAGAACACAGCATCCATGGGACCTGACAATATCCCAGGCTGCGTTCTACATGAACTACAGAATGAACTGGCACCCTACCTAAGTACCACGTTCAATCATAGCCTCACCTCAGGCTTTGTACCCACTGAATGGTGCACCGTGACAGTTATCCCACTCCACAAAGGGGGAGCCACGATGGACCCTGGGAACTACCGCCCCATTAGCCTGACGAGCCTGGTCTGCAAGGCCATGGAACGTATCATCGTGGAACTCATAAACAAAGACATTGGTAATCTCCAAACTCTGGACCCTACTCAGTTTGGATTTGTAAAAGGCAGATCATGTCTCCTAAACCTGATTGACTTCTTTGAAGCAGTCACCAAAGACATAGATGAGGGTAAAATGGTTCACACAGCTTATCTAGGTCTCGCCAAGGCTTCCAACACCATCCCCCACTCTGGAATTATAGATAAGCTCACTAAACTAGGTATAAATCCCTATGTCACAAGATGGGTTGCCAACTGGCTCACGGACAGAATCCACACTGTGAAAGTAGCGGATTCCAAATCCGACATCAGACCAGTGACATGTGGAGTACCACAGGGTTCAGTCCTGGGTCCTCTCCTCTTTGGTATCTACTTCTCTGAAGTGCAGGCCAACACAGAATGTCTTTGGCTAACAAAGTTTGCAGATGACTGCAAACTAGGAGCCATAATCGAAACTCATAACGATGTGGACAAACTACAAAAGGGCCTCACTGAGACAGATACCTCGTGTCAAAGCCATGGCCTGAAGCTCAATGCCAAACAGTGTATTGTCATCCCCTTTGGTAAAAACTCTGTACCCATGAACTACCACATAGCTGGTAGTCTACTTAATGCCGAAAATGTGATAAGAGACCTTGGGACACAGGTGGACAGTAGTCTCTCCTTTGATAATCACATTGCCACAGTGGTCAGGAAATCCTTCTACGTGGCTCATCTCATCACAAAAGGATTCTCATCCAGAAAAAAAGAGGTCATTGTTCCCCTCTACTCATCACTCATTAGACCCATTATAGAGTACAACACCCCTTTTGGGATTCTGGCATTCACTATGGAAGTCCTTATCTGTATACACCATTCTGGCAGCCCTTACTAATTGGCCCTTTACCAACTATCATTTTTGGTGGTAAGGTGTGCACTTGTAGAGTGCAAGAATGTGTTTGAATAAGATGGTTTCCTATAAATTTTTGCTTGGTATCACTTTTCAACATAATTTTTGGTAAGTTGGACATCTAAGAATGCTATTTCATTTGGGTCAAAATTATATGTAAACATTAAGAAGTTTGTAGTCTCATTAAAGTAATCAATGAGATTTTTTGCCTCTTCATGTTTCCCTTTTATTAGTAAAAAGATGTCATCCAAATAGCATGTAAAATAAATAATTTTTGAGGCTATTCCTTCCTTATTGAGTAAGAATTGATGTTCCCAGTAACTCATAACCAAATTCGCGAAGCTAGAGCCACAGGGGGAACGCATGGCTACTCAGTTTTTTTGCAGGTAATAGTTTCCTTTAAAATAAATGTAATTGTGGGATTGAACTATGTCTAGAAGTTCTTCCACTAGACTGATGTCATTCTGGGAAGCCCCTTTCTTCCTTAGTAATTGACTAACCCACTCTATGCCCAATGCTTGTGGTATTGACGTATATAAGTCCTTTACGTCGACTGTAAGGAAGTTGTTCTGTTCGTCATACTTCAATTAATTAATTTTTTGCAGGAATGACCATGGATCGTTACATATTACTTCTTCTGTTGTTACATATTTTTAAGTATATTGTCTATCCCTTGAGCACATGCATATGTGGCAGAATTCCTGCCATCAACTATAGGTCTAAGTGGGGAGTCAAATAAACATTTATGGAATTTGGGGACACCAAACATTGTGGGTGCCACTGGTGTTAACACTATCATGTAGTTGTACATGTCTATATCTCTCTTTCCCTCTTTGAATAAATAACTAATGTAGATTTTGATATGTTCATTAGCTGTATTGTATTCATTAAGGGACGCTTGATGGTATGAACTAGAAGCTAACTTTAATTCTGTTTTAGTTTCATAGTCATCCACATCCATAAATACAAGGCCTCCACCTTTGTTGGGCTTCATGATGTCTACCTTAGCTGATCTTATCAAGTTGAAACATTCTTGCTCATCTTTAGTTAAATTATACTCATAACCCCTGAATCTATTTTCCTTTTGGTATGTTCTCATGTCCAATTCACATATCTTTTCAAATGTATGTAACATATTGTGCAAAGGGGGATTGTATGTACTTGCTATTCTATATTGTGCTTGTGATTGTACAACTGTGTTACCGAATAACAATTTTAAATTAAGTTTCCTAATACACATTTTCAGATCAAGAATGCTGTTAGATATGCCCATTCTCTACATATAATTTTCATCCAATGAAATAGCATTCTTAGATGTCCAACTTACCAAACATTATGTTGAAAAGAGATACCAAGCAAAAATTTATAGGAAACCATCTTATTCAGACACATTCTTGCACTCTACAAGTGCACACCCTTACTATCAAAAATGATCGTTGGTAAAGGGACAATTAGTAAAGGCTGCCAGAATGGTGTCTACAGATGAGGACTTCCATAGTGCATGCCAGTTTTTGAAACAATTAGTCACGAAAAGATCATACCCGAGTACTTTGATTGACAAACCAATAGAAGAAGTTGTGGAGAAAACAAATAATGGTGTGTACATACCTCTTCTGAGTAAACAACACCTTACTGGAAAATCAGGTCGAGGACACAATCATTGGGACAGGTACAAACCAAACTGATTTCACAATGAGCTATATTACGACTTTTAACCTTGATTATCGTCACATAAAAAACATACTGATAAAAAATTGGAATATTCTGTTAGAGGACAAACTAATAGTGGACAAATTGGGTACAGAACCAAGATTCATTACTAGGAAGAGTAGAACACTCAAGAATATATTTGAAGGTGAGTGCTGTAGCCAATCCTGTGCAATAGGGATGAAACAATGTGGTAGTTGCCCCTTTTGCAAATACATTCATGTAGGTGCATCACTGCACATAAACAACACACATTTGAGTAACAGAAGGAAAGTTAATTGCAACTCCAATATGAACGTATATGTGGCTAAATGTCAAAATTGTGATTCATTCTACGTCGGTAAAAGCGAGCGTAGAATAAGAGACCGCATATACGAACATATATATTGTATTAATAAACACAAATTGGACAATGCTTTAGCAAAGCATATAGAACAATATCCAGAACATGCATTTAAATTCTGGATACTTGATCAAGTGGACAGTAATCCAAGAGGGGGTCCATTCACCTTATTATTCGAAAAGTTGAAATTGCTCTGGCAAATTCGTCTCAATGCTTATAACTTTCCAGGATTGAACGACATGTGTTCTATCACATGTTGTTTAAACCTGAAAAGTTTAATGAGATGAAATACTGTAGTAACAACATTATAGAAAGTATATTTTACTTATTAATTTTTCACTTGAAAATGTTTATAATGTAAGGTTAGATAAATGAGGAGGCTCTTTACATTTTCACACAGTTTGTGTATATGAATTTCACCATATTGCTACTGTGATAAATGTATTCACTTACTTGTTAAATAAGGCAGTTTTAAAGAACAGGAAAATGCATATTATGTTCACAATGCTATTTTAACTACTGTTCCTTTAAATTTTAAGATGAAAAGACAGCTGAATTTAATCATGGTTTAACATGACTATTTAAACTTGATTTTTGTAAATGTTAGTATCTGATGAAGTTCAAAGAAGTATTTGGATGAAATGTGCTTCATTAAACTTTGTGGATTCAGTCTTCAGTGAAGTTCTCAGTTGTTTTTGTTTAAATTTTCTGGTAAGACCTTAACTATTATGCCAACTCTATCTTGTATCATCTCTTCTCCTTTTTCACCAGGTCTACCAGAAGTGCCTCTCCTGGGCTCAAACTGACTCACATGCAGGGCTAGTGAAGAGACTGAGGATATTGGTGCAATATCACACTGCTCCCAAGAGTGTGCCAGTGCAACATCACACTGCTCCCAGGAGTGTGCCGATACAACATAACACTGCTCCTAAGAGTGTGCCGATACAACATCATACTGCTCCCAAGAGTGTGCTGATGCAACATCACACTGTTCCCAGGAGTGTGCTGATGCAACATTACACTGCTCCCAAGAGTGTGCTGATGCAACATCACACTACTCCCAACAGTCTGCCGATGCAATATCATAGTGGTCCCAGGAGTGTGCCAATGCAACATCACACTGCTCCCAAGACTGTGTCCCATGCAACATCATACTGCTCCCAGGAGTGTGCCAGTGCAATATCATAGTGGTCCTAAGAGTGTGCCTTGACTTCTGCCACCTTGCAGCAGCCTTACCAGTTGCACAACTGCTGACTTTGGATGGGTATGTGTTTTCCTATGCATGCACAACCTCCTGATTAAGCAGCTTATGGCTTATGAAGCATGATGCTTTCTAGGCTCATATGCTGTTTATTGTAGTGAATTTTGGCTGCCACCCTTCTCCCAGGATGTAAGGCTGCTATCAATGAATTACTTCCATCTTCGCATCCATTTTCACTGTTGGACTCTTGGTTATCTCATCATCATTAGGCTGCTCTTTCAATACTAAAGTGCATTACCTCTGTTATTGGGGCTGTGTTCATCCTATTGACTAGCATTAATGTACAGCCTCATTTCTCCCCCACACTAGTCTGCTGTAGACTAAACGAGCCAAGCAATATTATTTTAGAAGAATGACATTTGGTAAAGTTTGATTGCCACCAAAGATTTATCTCTGCAAAGTAATTTTCTTCCCTTTCAATATTTCATATTTCATTCTTCTCTGGTGCTACATATTTCATATATCGACAATCTTTACTAATGCCTTTTCAGACCATGCCATGACAATCAACAACAATTCCTTTTCAATGTCCACATATGTTCCTTGAATATCTTCCAGGTATTATTGAATTATCAGTTGCCCTTGCACCACTAATGTTTCTTTTTTTCACTTCTTCCAAAGAATATGAGCAGTTAAGTGCCACTCATCCTAGTTAATTCTTTATAATGGCTCACTGAAATCCAATGGCTCAGGGGCTAAATTAATACGTCACAATCATGTGAGCATATAAACTCCATTCTCTTCAAGAATGAAAACATTGGTAATGATCTAAATTTCTGGTATACCATTCCTTCAATTAATTAAAGATCAATGTAGTTGCAACTAGATGGAACAAAGCAGATTATATCTGTATCTATATCTATATCTATATCACTGTCTATCTAATTCTTTATCTATCTATGTATCCAAAGAGAGAGAAATAGAGAGACAGAAAGATATTGAGGTATGGGACCTTGCTTCCAAATCATGGAGGTGTAGAGAGTCTTGTTCCCTCAAAATTAGTTATGAGAATTGAATGACATTTGTAGTGTCCTATCAAAATAGTATTTACTATCCAAAACCATACCCAGCAATGGCCAGTCCACCTTTCTGATTGGTAAAAGTTTCAAAGTAGCTTTGATGTCAAACTTCACCGACCAGGGATCCACAAATAGCTTTATAATCCTCACTGCATCATCGATGGATGCATATAACACTTGAGCATCTGATCTGGTAATATAATCATTAACCGATTCCCCTTCAAGAAATGATAAATAATGAATCAATATGAGTTCACTGGCACTAAAATCAAAGGAGAAACTCAAAAAAAATGAATGGTGGAACCTCAAAAGGTCTTTAAACACTCCCTGCTTCTACTTCTTTGTTTATTGTCTTCTGAACAATTTCTTCTTTCCCTTTCAATGACTGCAAATTCTGGCACACAACTTCACCCCCCCCCCATTGATTTAATGAAAAAATCCCTCACAAATCCCTTAGTCAACTAACCAGCTACGAGTATCTAGAAAACCTTCTAATAAAGCAGCCAAAACAATTACATTTGGGCAACTGGGAAAGTTGTCTTCCTGGTTGCCATGGAAAAGATAAGGCACCACTTTTCCGTTGAAAATTATCCTTACCCATGAATTTGGGCTAACCAACATCCAAAAACCTTCCACTACACTATGACAATGATGCTGCTTGCCCCAAACTCCATTCCTTACACCAGCATTTTGCTGCCAAATGATGCCCTCCACAGCTTGAACAAACATGAGGGAATTGGCATATTGGCCATGAGCACCTACTAAACTGAATGCTCAACATGTCCCTGATTTTCCCTTAACTCTCTCACTGGCCTGCCCTGACCTCATACACATTCCAGTATTGCTGCCAACCAAATACCTGCACACCTTATCTCTCTCTGCAATGTCCTACCAACTGTCTTCCTCTTAGGAAATTATGGGTCATACCACAGTCAAGCATTACCAGCTTGCAAGTTTTGCATCTCATGGATAGTAATGAAATATGTCAACAGAGGTAGTGCCTATGATGCAGCTTTCTCCAGAACTCCAGCCATATAGTACACAAAGTCCATGGTCCAATTCTCCCAGGTCCATGTCCTAAACTTTCCTGGCCATTTCCTCCCTAAAGCAGCTAACCCAGCCAACATATTCTTTGTCCCCAGAGTCTCAGATTCTACTAGTATGTGTACTCATCTGCATCTGAGTCAAGTACCTGAACTGATATAATGCCAAGCAAGTTTTACTTCCAGTACTCATAGAAACATATTTCTCTATATATCTATATATCTACGATGATAAGCCTTTGTAAGTGTACCATAATATATCCCTTGCAGTTTTCCACAACAGGTCAAAAATAATATTATTATTACAAGACTTTAATACAACAGGATCATGTGATATAACATTCCTTTTCTGTTATGACAACTTGTAGCATTCTAGTTAGTGTCTTATGATTCATCTCCCAAGCCCTCGAAACAAAACAAAAAAAAAAAAAAAAAAAAACCAGCTTTAAAGAACTTATATGTGGAACACTAAACCTCAACAATAAATTCAAGGACCTACCAAAACTAAGCATTTGTGTCCATGGAATAATGGATACCCTTTATGTACTTCAGAAACATCATACTCCACAAAGCAATGCAAGGCCTTCTACCCCTTATACTGGAAATGTAAATTCTGCCCAGTCTTAGTCTCACCTGATTGCCCCCCCCCTCCCACACACACACACACACTGTTCCAAGCATGCCTGAACTTCTGCTCCAAACATAATTTACAATCATAGGAAAATATCCCCCCTATATAGCTGGGACCTGATAATCTCCTCAACACAACATGTCAACAGAAAGCTACAGCCAACCATCATAGAACTCAGAATCCCCCATCTCCAACCTAGTCAGCTAGTAAGAACAGAGATAGTTGTTAGGACCAGAGATCTCCAACTAGCATGTCTTATAATCCCCAGTAATTAGTCCAAACTGTGACTTCTCTTAAGCCAAAATAGCTAAAGCCTGACCGTCACTCCAAAGTTTTCTCTACACATTAACAAATCAACCACCATTGAGCCAAACTACCAATGCTGCTCAACTCCTGAATCCTTTCCTGTCACACAAAACTTAAGTCTAACATGTTTGTGCCTCTCTGGAGCAAGGAACTACAACTTCTGCTCTTAATAAAATTCCAGAGTGAAATTCTGTTCTACACATACTTCTCCTCCATTACTGGTACTTGACATATTCTTCCAGCAATGAAAATCCTTCCAATACTGCTCTTTCTCCTTCAGCAACTGCAAGACTACTGCCTTTACAATGCCGTGTATTTCCCACTGTATGGAGCATGAAATCGACTGTCTGGCACTATTGCACTTCAATTTATTGCTATTAGCCCAAATAAACAGCATTTAAGAAGCACAAATACAAAACTGGGACAACATCTCTATGTCCTACTAGACTGGACAGACGCATGGTATGATTCAAATGCAGAACCCTTTCCCTTTCACTCACTCAAAAATTGCAACCAGCAATGATCCCCTGTACTCACAGATATCCTCCAATTCCCTACTCTACAATACCTCTCACTGACCAGATTTTCACAGAATGTACAGATTCTTCCCCCTTATTTCTAGTCTGCTCCTCATAAAATCAGCAGTGCTCTGGAAAATCAAAGATTGAAATCAAACCATGCCAAAAAGACTGGATTGTTCCCCAAACTAACCCCATCCATATCTACCTCACTTCCTACACCACTCATGCTTAACTTTTTTGAAACACTTAACTCTTTCTATCTCACATTAATCTAGTCCAGTTTAACAAATTCACATAAACAAAGTTTCACCTCCCATCTTTACACCCATGAGGTGTCTCTAGACAAACATGTCTGTGAACAAACAATATTTTAGTAGTGGTATGGACTATTGCTCGCATGGATTCATGCAATACTCCACAAATGAGAAGCTGAGTGCTTTAATATCCAGTCTCATTGCATTATTATATGTGTCAGAACAACAGGAATAACCACATAAGTGAAAACAAATGCAATAAAAGAAGTGGTTCAGGCACACCAGAAAATGGCTCACTAATACAGTAGTTTATTAAAATAAAAGTTAAACACAAGCGCTTTCATCCTGCTACAATGCAGGGCTTTATCAAGTGAATAAGAAACAAACAATCACAGTCTCTTAAATACCCTATTTCTTAAAAAAGGTGCCAAAATCATCTTAAAGGTACAATTCAAATGAGGGAACATCTAACGCTAGTGATAATGTGCGGCCTGCACATTATCACTAGCGTTAGATGTTCCCTCACTTGAATTGTACTAGGTGAGACTGAAGACACTAACTTGAAAGTTATTGAGTACACTGGGCCTAAAACTCCGAACCCCTTGGATCCCAAAGTTGGTTTAGATTTTATTACACATTCTGATGGGAGGGGGTGTTGAAGAGGATGTGAATGAACAGGATTTTTCAACAGGCAAGGGGAAAGGAAAGAACCAATCGAAGACAAAAAAGAAGGGGAAGGCATAGTTATTGGCGACTATGGAGTGACTCTTTCCCTTAATGCCTTTAAGATTTTTAATTTGAATGGAATAGAAATCAAACTAGAGCATTTTCAACTCTTTGAAAAGGGCTTTAAATTTGTTCCCTCAGTTAGGTTTGATGTCTGTGAGTCTCTTATTGAATTAAAATTATTCACTAGAAAGTTAAACCTTGCTTTACTATTTGACCAGCAAAAAAGTAGGGGGGGCACTACCTTTAAACAGGTAAGTACATATAACCCATCCTTGTAACCTGCACTACAAGTTTTTGAAGCAGTATGTGCATCAGATATTTATGCATTGAGCACAGATAAGAGCTATAGGTGGAAGTACGGGCATAAATACAATTTAACCAACCAGAAAAGAAAAGCAAGTAATAGATGAATTGACAGGTAATAAAGAGATCCGTATTATGAAACCGGACAAGGGGGTGGTATGGTTCTGGTCAATGCCATTGATTATTCAAGTAAAATGTTAGAAATTTTGAATAATACCAATGTATATGTCCCAGTCTATATCAATGAAGTTAACATTTCTTATAGGAAGGTTGACTTGGCAATAGAAGAATTTATATTGCAAAATAGGCTTGACCAGAAGTTAGGTGGGATACTGCAGATTAAGAAGCCAAGATTAGCTTCTTTTTTTGGTATCCCTAAGATACGCAAGAGCACAACCAAACCACCCTATAGATCCATTGTGTCCAATGAAGGGTCCAAAACATACCCTATAGCTACAGTTTTAGATCATTCACTTAAACATACTGTAGATGAGTACCCACATTTATTAAAAGACTCTTGGGACTTTTTGCGGTGCTTAACCCCTGAGACTTGTGTTGGAGAGATTTGCTTTTTAACCATTGATGTTGTTGATTTGTTTTCTTGTATTCCTACTGAGGAAGGATTGGAGCTTTTTCGTGCAATTCTTAATGATAAAAGCTCTTTACTTAATGTGGAGGTGTATGTACTTGTTGAACTTATGAGATTGGTATTACAGAATAATTACATCTACTTTGAGGGGGAGACCTTCAAACAGATTAGAGGTGTAGCTATGGGGCAGCTTGTGCCCCCATATATGCCAATCTAGTCCTTTTGAAATGGGAAATTTTGTACGTGTTTGTGAATTTTGGAAATACATCAAACTATATCAGCATTTTTTGGACGATATTTTTGTTATATGGGAAGCACCTGAAGATGTTTTAGGCTACTTTATAGAATATTTGAACACCACTACAAATTTCATAAGATTCACCCACAAATATAAGATTGGGATTGACTATTTGGATGTGAGAGTGGATAGGATTGAAGGACGGTTAAAATCTACGATTCATAGAAAGAGGACATTTAGTAATTCTTACCTCCCTTAAACCAGTGCGCACCCATGGCAACAAAAAATAAGCATTGTGAAAGGACAGTTAGGATGATTTCAGAAAGAAGTGATTTCTTGGATGAAATTGGATTGATTTCCAAACTATTTAATGAAAGGGGATATCCTGCCAGTTTAATTGAGGAGGTAGTATTAGAAGTCACTGAGGGATGGGGTGTCAAATATGTGCCCTTACTAGGTGAAATTAAACAGGCCTTTTCACATAACAGGAGGGATGATGAGCAACATTTTACAAGGGCTTTAGTGACTGTATACAATTACACTTCACAAGGAATCAAGGATTTGCTTAAAAACAATTGGAAAATGCTAATATTTAATCAAGACATTGTGCAAAAAAAATAGGTGAGAGTCCCAAATTTGTTTTTAAGACAGGTACAAACTTGAAAAAAAGTTTTTGAAAGAAACAGGAAGGAGATAAAACATCAGGGAGAGGCTGGAACTATAAAATGTGGGAGATGTGGATACTACAAATATATTGTTGGTAAGGAACAGATAGTGTTGGACAATAATGTGAAGGGTGTAATATATTTTAAAAGGGGTAACTGTATGACCAAGGGTATAGTTTACTTGGCTTTATGTAAGGATTGCCCTGGTTTTTATGTGGGGAAATCTGAAAGAGCACCAGGAAAGCATATTTATGAGCATACTTATGGTATTAAGAGGAAGAACTTGAACAATGCTCTTTACAAACACCTTTCTGTGCAGCCCACACACACAGGATTTTTATTTGGGATTTTAAAGCAGGTCTTTATGGACCCTGGTGGGGTGATTGGGAAAATTGTCTTAGCTGTAGGGAAACCCATTGGCAGGTGAAACTAAATGCCATGAACCCCCCCAGGTTTGAATGACCATATTTCTATTAAGCCATATTTGATAAAGAAAGCCAGTAAACTATAGAGTAGGGACACATTGTCAGTATATGCAAACACTAAAGCAATGGTTTATGTTATTTTTTAAGCTGCTTTATTGTTTTTGTAAGATTTTATTTACACTAAGTGGAACAATGTGAGCAGGTGTTAACTGTTTTTTAACTATGAAGTTTCTTCAGTGTATATACCTTTAAGATGGTTTTGGCTCCTTTTTTTAAGAAATAGGGTATTTGAGAGACTGTGACTGTTTGTTTCTTATTCACTCGATAAAGCCCTGCATTGTAGCAGGGCAAAAAGTGCTTGTATTGAACTTTTATTTTAATAAACTACTGTATTAGTGAGACGTTTTTTGGTGTGCCCGAACCGCTTATTTTATTGCAATTATTATATGTGTGCTTTAGTCAGCTACATGTAAACTCTGAATTTCAAAGTTCCATTTAACTTTTTTTTTCTGTTTTACTTCAGCTTCCTGTTTAAAAAAGAACATGTTAACAGTTTGTGAAAAGATTTATGCAGCTATAACATATACATACTGAGAAGGACAGAAATGCCATGGGTTTAGGGATCAACATGCTTGTTGCTAAGCATTTTGCTGTGATGTTTCTTTTCCAAGTAGTCAATGAGAGCTGTCCATTTGGCCATGCATGAATGCATGATAAAATAGTGAAAATAACATGCAAGAGAACACCAAGTTAAATAAAAAGAAACCAATGGACAGGTAACCTGAAATGAGTTACCTTTCAACATTTTAGTGCACAAATTCTGGACAAAGCCAAAAATAATGAGGGGCAAAGGCTCAAAATCCGGAAGAGATTTTAAATACAGCTCCTATGAACTTACAAAGTTGTTGGAATGACTCATTTTGCTTCTGAAGCATATGAAGTCTAAAACTCAAATGTCTGTCATTATTTTGTAACTTTATTACTCAATCATTTGTCACAAACCGGCACACTTTATGATGATCCGACCAAATGATCAGATCAAATTAAATAAAATCTGACCAATCTGCAAATGTTTCCATAATTGAGAAGTGTGGTTACAATTGCATGTTGTCTTAAATAAATATCAATGGATTTATTCCTTCCTCGAGTTCTGGTATGTTCCTTTTTTTCTGTCATTGTCTCTGGTTCCCTGGTCAGTGCTCTACAAAGACCAGTGAACATTGTTTTTCATTATCTGATGTTTCTTCCATGACAGCAATCAATGGAGTAGAAATTAAAACCTTAACTTATATTAGTCTCTCTTCCTAACCCTTCTACTACAAAAGGGTAACCTTTGCCTGGACAAGCAGTAACCCAAACATGTAAAATTTCTTCAGGAAATACTTTGTGAAATGATCACATCGTTGATAATAATAATATAAAAAATGCATTTATGTTATATATTTTGCCTGGCAAAAGAAAAAGAGATCTTTTTTAAGTAAGTTGGTAAAAAATGTAACAAATATCCACACACTTTTGCAAGGTTTGTTTTTGTGGCAAAATAGATAAATGAAGAATTTCCATGACCATAAGCAGAATCTGACTCATAGTGCATCTTCATGATTAACAATATATATATATATATATATATATATATATATATATATATATATATATATATATATATTGATGGACTTAGGAAATGTTGGTACAGAAATTTTCAGCAGCTGTTAGCAATATGAAATAAGTTATTTTGTTTACATTCTATCATACTGAAGGTTATTAATCTGGACATAGAGTGTGTTTTCCTGACCAAGCTTTTGGTACTTGTAACCCAAACTATAACATAATATATTCAGCATTAACCATTGTAACATTCATATACCTGGGTTCACCATAACCTACAAATAAATCCATTTCAAATACAGGAATCATCAAAAGAATCAATGAGTAAAACATTAGTGTAAAACAAAATTTAGTAAATAGTAATTACAATAGAATAAACTTCTAAAATTGATTTGGATCAAATGTGTTATTCTGTTCTCAGATGTAAGATCCATTTAAAGTACAGCTTCTCAGTTAAGAGTATATAATGAAAGTTGCAGACATATTATACAATTTACTATTTAAATGAAAATCTAAAATATGAGAATAAACAATTTTCTTTGATGCCCAACATTCACTTTCAGATATGCAACTTTGGTTTACTATAAATATAGCTCTTCTGGAGATCATGGCTGTACAAAGCATAGAGTTGCCAGGCAACCTAGAATTGCCGTGGTAACAGAAGCAAAGAACACTGCACTTTTATACAAGTTCATATTTCTATTAAGTTTAAACCTTTTGCTCATAGAACTTCTGTCATGTATCATAACAACACTATTAGAATTTTTATGATTTATTGAGACTGCACCCATCAGATATAGCTTAATTATGACTACATATCCACAATGAACAGAAATCTCATTGAAATAAGTACGATTTTATATCTGTAAGTCTCAATGGTATGTTAATGCTATTAGTTATCAATCTATTTTGATACCCACCTGCCATTTTCTGCTTCTCTTTTCCTTGCAGCATTTCATAGACCCAGTTTAAGTGTGGTACCTAAGAATAATAATTATACAAACACAATCTGCAACAGCTGCACATTTTTCTTCTTTATTATCAAGGTTAGGGACTTATTACCAAGGAAGACCTGAGATGGTATACAGTGGATACTACTGGGTGGAGGCATTACCCCAGACATTAGTTTAACATCTCATCTGAATGATGACACATTCAAGAGTACAACACCTTTATGATGAACTGTAGTATCAGTAACCCATCTGCCTGGTGTGGGAATAGAACCAACAGCCTTCTGCACTAATAGTGAGTATACTACCCACTGTACCAGTGACACTACATAATTTAGAAAATCAATACAAATCTAAGCTACTATGTGACATTTGCACTGATTGCATGTCATATGTCTAAACTCTAAAAGGTTAAAGATTAATAAATCATGTGATGACTTTATTAACATCAAACTAGAATATCTATTTTGCTGTAGGTTTAATAGTATAGTTAAAAATAGAATGGGGAACATACTCTCTAATGGAAGCCCTTTTGAATGACAAATGAAAATTAAGATACACTTTCTTAAAATGAAATACATAAGATGAGCAATTACACAACAGCACTGGAAAGGCTGAGTAAACAAAGCACAAAATAAGTTGTCATATGACCTGTCATATGACCTAATGTGATGAAAATGAATATGGAAAAATCATGTTGGATTATCTAATGAGGAATCAGTAGATCAAACAAAGTTAGGAACAAGAGGAGGTGCAGTTGTGTACAAAGGCAGTTATTGCTGATAAAAGAAATAAATGTGTTGATTTCGGAAGCATCAGCTTTGATACCACCTAATAAATACATGCACATTAATGGATAACATAGCAATGGAAAAGAAAAATGAACCATAGTCATCTAACAAAAGGTGTTTAAAATAGCAAAAAGTCTTATTTATGTATATCACTAAGTGATCTGACATATATCAAATGTCCTTGCAAGGAAAACTTGTTTATAAGAACCATTTTTACTTATATAAATGCTATAATCATGAGAACTAGAAACTTACAGAACCAGGATATGTTGTTATAGCACCAAGGCAGCATGGAAGTAACATATGTGATTAGAACAGAATTCCCATAACTAGTGGAGCACATTGACCCTTTAGAACAACCTCCTATTTGGACGAACCCTTCAAGTCATTCAGTGCTTTAATACACATCCTACATCATGTCTTGGACTTGATTAAGAGAGGTAGGAAAGCTTTCTTCAGTTGCAGTACAGTGTGACTGGAGCAGCATACCTATACGCCTGGGAACTAGTAGAGGGCTGAACTCCCCTCCACATACACATACACTGAGTAGAAAATAAAAAAAAGACGAAAAGACATGGAAAATGGTTATGTATATCAATGGCAACAACTTTCAGGGTGGAAAACTTGACTGACACCAGTGGAGATTATTAGATATGGGATCAGGATTCCTGATCATTATTTAAACACACAAACAGCACTGTCCTACAGTTCATTTGGGACATAGTGTTTAACTTGATGACCCACAAATGACAGTAACTGAAGTCTACAATTTTACCACAAAAGATTAATGAATGGGGTTACCAAAAAGAATGGAACACATCACTAAAAAGAGCTGGCAAAGTAGCAGAATGATGCAAGACCTTCCCACATACTTTTAGAGTATTGTGACATGCCATTTTCTAGAGGTCAATACATAGAGAAGAAATGCGTGTCTATGAAGATATATAAAAAAAATCTTAAATATTTGGCTGATGAGGTATTAGCAGTCAGGAATGCTCTGAAAAGGGGTTGTCATTTGTCCAGTTTGTCCACTAGCAATGGTTGCTCTACCACTGGGCTTTGTCTCCTTTCCAGCCACAGCTGGAGAATGGTCTTTCACTATATGTGAATGTGTTTATTAGTAGCATATTAATGCTTCGTGTATGATACCTTGCATCTGCTTTTGGGTCTATATTCTGTTGGTATTTGATGTGGTCCATTACTTTTAAATTTCCTTCAGTATTGGGATCTTTCTAGAAATCACATCACTGAATTTCCTTCACATGTCTTTGCTACCACCAGTCACGGATTTTGTTGTTGACTCAGTATGTATTTTCAGGGTATTCTTTCTGAGGAACTTGCAGAGGTGTTTTATTTGGGTGTGTCTGAGACATGGAACTCTGTCATTTATTTGTATGACTGCATTCCATATCAACCACACTTTTCCATTAATTACTGTTATTATATTGTTATAGAACATCATGTTACAGGTGGAAATAAATCTATTTTCAGCATATGTATGCTGATATATGGTTTCAAGTCCCAACTGTTCCATTTATGCCAATAACTTTTCCAATATTACCATCTCCATTATTTTTCCACAACATGAAAGTATACTTAAGGGTCTGTATGACTCTGGGTTTGTCCTACTCTAATTTCCCTTAATGAAATGATTAATAAGTACATGTCTCTAATCTTGAGGAATCTCACCATATTTATACATTTTTTTTATTTTATTTATTTTATTTTACATTTGTTTACTGGGAAAATCTGGCTGGATACATGTCCATTTTCAGCAGAGGCCTGGAGAGAAAAGCTCCACATGAAGCAAAAGACAATCAGAGATAATTAGTATCAGTAGTTTATGTACAAGTAGTTTACATAAAGTTAGTTTCCACACAGGTAGCTTACATACAAGTAGTTTACATTCAGGTAGTCTTTAGTCTTTCTGGTTATTACATTTGAAAGATCATAATGTACACAAAGCTACAATGACTGACACATGGGTTGTAAAGATCCATGAGATTTGGGCTTAATTACCATATTCCTAAGTCTAAACATCACAACATAACATCACCTTATTATCCTTCGGAAAAAGAAGTACAACAACATTATGTGAGAAGTGCAACAACATTAGGTTTTATTACAACACAATGCTTTACCTAGGAAATAGGTGGGGAGAAATTGGATAAAATAACTAAGGGTTACTTCTATCTTAAATACAGCAGTTTGAGTACTGTTTAGCTTGCAGGGGCCTATATAATTGATAGGACTAGAGGTTGCAGTTAATCCATATGGTGCTAGTGTTAGAAACTGAGGTTAATTGGGTGCAGAACAAGGGGACAGCCATTTGTTTAATAGTTGTTTTTTTAGGGTTGTTTTAAATTGGACAAGAGATGTAATGAATGTAATATTGTCTGGCAGTGCATTCCAGATTTTTCCAATATAATTTGAGAAGAGGGAGTCCTCCGCTTGTTTGTTGCTTACGCCAAATTTTATATGGTGTTTGTTAGTGGACCTTAATATTCTGTTAGTGGCATAGGGCTGAAGTAAAATTTGTAGGGCAAGTATTTTTCAGGTTCATATAGCATTTTGTAGGCCATAGTTAACTGTTTATAATGAATAAGGTGTGGGAGCTCAAGCCAGTTGAGTTGTTTGAGAGCCGCACAATGGTAGGCTCTAGCAGATAAGTCTGCAGCAAATCTGACAATTTTGTTGTAGCAAGAATCAAGTTTTGCTAGCTCAGATTTCTTTAGGTTCACGTGTATGGGGGCTGCATATAGGAGAGTAGAGATTAGGTGGGACTGGGCAATGGTAGCTTTAGTATTTTGGGTGAAGTACTGTTTATTCTTATATGGCGTACCTAGTAAATAACAGATTTAATGGTCTGAAGTTCTTGCTGAAGTATTCTGAGGTCATTTCTACTAATTCCATTTCCACCCTGTTCTTTGTTTGGATCCAGTTTGCATAGCTCTTTTTCAATATAATCTATTCTGGTTTCAGTATCTGAGGTTACCTGGATGTCACTAGGACAAATTATCACCCCTTTATGGAGCCAAACTGTTTTTGATTGTTGAACTAATATGTTTCTAAAAGTTGAACTGAGTAACTTGACACTATCATTTAGTGGTAGATATTTTAGGGAAGACCAGACACAATATTTTACTGTTTCTATGAAGTTATTTTTATTTTAACATATTAGGTTTTAAACACTGTTAAAAGTAGACATTTTATTTATGCTGCTGTGTTGTCTGAAGACAAAGGTGGGCCTGTGGTCACTTAGGTTATCTGGTAGACTGCCAAACATAGTAATATTGTTCTGGGTGCTTGTCTAGGTTGGATTCATGACTGCTTATCTTTTTAAAATATCTAAATATTTTAAATAAATATATATCCATTTATTTTTTATCTATTTTGGTTGGATTGTTATTGATCTGGGACAAGTTGTACTGGTTGACAGGATTTGGTGGGTTTTTAGAATTCCAGGTTTTCCAGTCAGCATTGAAATCACCTACTATGATTGCTTCATGGGAAATGCTAATGTAAAACAGTTCAAGATGTTTTTGACAACTGCAGTACTATTACCTGGGGGATGCAGAGTACTCAATTGCAGTGTTATTACCTGGATGTGCAGAGTACTGCATTGCAGATAGTTTTATGGTTGTTTATTTTAAGATGAGTGAATAGTAGTTCTGCCTTGTTGAAGCTGGAAGCCTTATTTGGGCAGTGTGTTAGTAGGAAAGTGTTCTTGAATATGATGACTTCACCTTCAGCTGCCTTATTTGGTGGTCTGTCAAGTCTAAAGATATGATAGCCATGTGTTTGTCAGTAATTTCCGTTTTTAACCAGATTTTAGTTATGATAAAGATGTCTGGTGAGAAAAGGGAAATTATTGTGTGAATATCTTGAATTTTATTGATAAGACTTCGTACATCTGCATTCAAAAAGAAGAATGCTATTGTGTCAGTTTAGGAAGAGAGGGCAGGTAGTGTTATTATTGACAGATGGGGGTGAGGGGTTTGTTGATTTTGGTATGAGCCTGGGTTAGGATATATATCTCCACAGATAGGAGGAGGTGTATATATTAGGTGTCCACTTCAATTTGTTATTTTTTGTTTTATGTGGTTTGGAGTGGAAGTAGAATTTGTGAGGTAGGCTGTTAGTGATGTTGTTGAAGTTATGCCTTTAAAGATATCTACAGGGCAAGAGTATTTGAGTTGTATATTGAAATAGATTATTTTATACTTTAAGAAAGGATGAGCTGACAAACTTATTTTCAGACTGGGATTTGTGGGAGTCTTGTTAAGATCTGCCGAATACAATGACTTTGGGTTAGTAAAGATAATACAGATAGAGTGAGAAAGTAGGAGAAAGTTGAGCAGAATAATGTTAGTTTATTAAAGTGAATGGCAGAGGGTGTATCAGTTATGAAGAAGAGAAAGATAGTAGTGCTTATAGTTAAGTAAGAGGAGAGTGTCAAGGCTGAGTGGATAGGTAAAGTGTGGTGGTGGAGCTAAAGTTAGTATAAACTTAGACTATGTGTGGGTTGGGATGGAATTGAAGGTGGGGTAGGGGAGTGAACTAAGCCCAAGCATAGTAGTTACACCAGGCCCACTGATAAAATGCTTTGGAAAAACTATTTTCCTACATTAAAATCCAAGGTATGTGCTATTACACATGAAGATTTGAGGGGTTTAACTTTGGTGCTAAGTCTGAATTACTGCCCTGGAATATCTGTTGGTAAAGTCTAAGTAATGAACAGGTAAGCAGTAGCTGTAACTGTAAGACTTTGTATTTAGTTTTTTGTACAGCTATGTAGTTTAATGAAAGTATTAGGTAATGCTATAAATATGTCTCCAACAAATGACTGCACTAACAGACATTATCGAAGAAATCAACATGCCTAATACTCTCCATAAGTTCATGCAGTGCATAGATGACCTGCTTGCTAATTAATTCTTGGAGAAGCAGTGGTTCTCCTTACAGGGAAATAATTGTAGTATCAAATCATTCTGGTTTTATTCCTATTGCAAGGGACTAGTTAAGACTGTCTGCAAGTTCAAGCAGTGTGGACTTGACCTGTTTGCCAATTAATTCTTGGAGAGGCAGTGGTTCTCCTAACAGAGAAATGATTGTGGCATCACATTATTCTGGTTTTATTCCTATACCAGGGAACTAGAGTCATAGTTCAGTTTTCGGAAGGGAGGGAGTTGGGGTGAATGGGCAAACACAGTTGCTGGTGTGTTGTAATTTGTTTACTTATGTCAAACTATCTAACTATTATGTACACTTCTAATTAGTCTACTTGGCTCTTAGACTACCCCCTGGATTCAATAAAGCATTTTTACTGTGACAGAATAGTGTAGTAGCTTCTGCATGGAATATGGCCGCCGAGCAATTCAGTAAACAAGGATGGGGGCATGCACGAGCCTGCCTGGACTATTCTGGCATGGACACCTCTGAATAATGCTAATTACCTCATTTGCTGGTGGAAACCATGCAAATGAGGTGAATTAGAGAGTCAGTAAGCAGGCAGGGATCTGTGCCAGAACAGTGTCCATTGCAGAAATGTATTCGATTACTGACCATGTACATTTCTTCAAAAATCAAAACGGGGCCATGACAGCTCAAAGTAAAGCATGTATTATGACTATTAGGCATGCCAATGGGCAAACATATGGCCATTGGCATGGAAAACAGTTGCAAAAATATAAAAATAATTTTTTTTGGGCCAATTTCAGCCGTTTAAGCATAGTACAGTGGCTCACAAATGAGATCATGCAGAAAATAAAAAAAAATGTGAAAAGACAATTTTAAGGGAAATCTGCATTTTGCCATTATAGTGGGTAGCATGCAGAATCAAAACAATAACAGGTAACTCTGGTTGCTAAAGAGAAAGGCTCTAGTGTAGTGGTGTAACAAGGGACTAAGGCAGTGTGGTATGCAAATGAGCAAAATTTACTGAATAGCAAATTGGGAGACCATTGTCTGGATGCACCTAACCATGTAGGAGCTATAAGGCAGTGGTGTAAGCAGGAGAACCAGCTGACATGAAAAGGGTGTGTGTCATGCTTGGTGTAAGCACATGGGAGCACCGCTAAGCAAGGGTGTGTGTCTGAGGCTGTATTTACTTATTCCATAAAGTGAGGAGCATGTTTGTGTTCAGGGGAGGGTCATTTCTGCTTAAAAATGTTTACTTTAGCCAAACAGGTTTGAGCGGTGTGCACCAGTTCTTAAAAAAAACAAAAAACAAAAATGGAAATACCGGAACTGTTTACATTTGGGCAGCGGGTTTGTGTGGCGCACCGCGGGGCTTAAAAGGGGCAGAAATGGGAAGGGGGAAACAAAACAAGAAATAGCAGAATAAAAGCAATCAAGTACAAATAATATAGCTGGCAGGTGGAATGTATCATAGTCAGCCAATCATACAGGCAGCATCTGCAGCACAACAGTATAAACTATGCAAACACTTTTCAGCCTGTTTTTTCCCAAAAGCTCTGCACCATTGGTGTACACACTTGGGGGAATTTTAACTGACAAAATGTTAGGGGCTGCTATCACTTTGATACATCATTATGTGCTTTAGGCTGAGGGCGGTGAGGAGGATAATGCTGACTACTGCCCCAGACTGAGGAGGAGGAGAAGAGTGTTTCAACCCAGGATAACCTACCAGGGGCTACATGATCTGAAGATACTAGAGTGCTACAGAGTGGACAGGGACATACTTCAGCAACTAATCGAGCTGTGTTGGCCAAACCTCAGACCCAGAGCCAACAGAGGGGAACCCATCCCAGTGGATACCAAGGTATGTGTAGCCTTAAGAATACTAGCTACAGGTACTTTCCAAAAACCTACTGGGGACATCATTGGGGTCTCACAGGCATCTGCATCTAAGGTACTCCACCAGTTCCTGTATGCCATATTACAACATGCCAGTGAGCACATTTTCTTCCCCAGCACCGGTGAGGAGAAGACCAGCAATATGCACCTCTTCCACCATGTAGCAGACTACCTGGAGGTACAGGGTGCCATAGACTGCACACACATCCACATCAAAGCACCACCCAGTGAACAGGGTAGGGTCTATGTAAACTGCAAGGGCTTTCACTCCAACTGCCAGGTCATGTGCAATGCCCAGTGCATTATCATTAAGGTGAGTGCTGGCAGCCCTGGAAGCTATCATGACTCCCACATCTTGGCATTCCTCAGAACTGTACCAGGGATTTGCCAGGGGAGACATCCCATATGGCCATCTGGTGGGGGATGCCGGCTATGCATTGGAGCCATGGATGATGACACCCATCAGAAATGCACACACACCCACACAAGAATGCCATAATGAGGCACACGCACAAACCAGGATCATTATATAGTGTGTGTTTGGGATGGTCAAGTCATGGTTCTGCTGCCTTGACATATCTGGTGGAGCCCGGTAGTAGTCTCCAGCCACATGTGCACACATGTTCATAGTATGTGCCATGCTACACAATATGATCCTGTGGAAACAGCTGCAGCAGGAACAGCACAGGGAAGGGTGACACAGCCCCCCACCATTGGCAAGATCCCCACAGGCACAGAGGGACTCGCAGGAGGAAACCCCTGAGCCAGCTCCTGTAGACAGAAGGAGGTGTGCCCAGTATGCCTTGGCCTTGGTAAAGAGGCAATGCATAGCACACAGACTGACACTGTAGGGACCCAGGGACTGACACCTCTTTCTGACTCACACACACAGTAAAATGGATGCAACACACATCACACTTCCTGTACCTTACCATGTATAGGCAGTGTACTGTGTGCATCTGACATAGGCAGCCCTCAGGCACCATCCTCACAACTGCTGCAGGCACAAGCTAAGTCAATCTTCTTAACAATAAATGAATGGAGTAGTATGTTCTGGTAGCATATCTATGGTATTGCTGCATGCTTGCAAGGGAATGGGGTGGCCTACTGGGATAGTAGCAGGCAACTGACAGCTATGTGGGATACCAGGAAATGATTTCCCAATACTGGCTTCCCCACACTATGCAGTAATACCCAAGATGACAAATCCTAATAAGCATATGTGGGTGGCCAACTAACTGGGGGGATTATAGATCACAGTCATGGATGTCAGTGTGGGGGTTCCATACTCACCCCTCACCCTCACACACGTCAGCCATAGAAGACCATAAAGAAATGCCTGGCAAAGGCCCACAAATAGCGATAATGATGAAACTCCCCCTACAGACTTACACAGTGATGGCACAGCAGGTCTTGCAGTTGCAGTAAGGGTCTGAAAGGTAAAAAGTCTGAAATTCAAATGTATTCCACTACAATCTGACCTATGGTCTTTAGTGATATGCCACTAATCACCAAGACAGTGCATAATACCATGCTAAATGGAACCAAAATGTAAAGCAAATATCAGCACAGTCTGTGCAAATGTGTACATTTGACAGGTGGGCCCCCCACACCCATATTCCCATAGAAATGCAGTAACATGTATGCATGTTTGTAGGGAAATAGCAGCAGAGCACACATTGCCAGGGCTGTCCCAATCAACCTGATAACTTATTGCATGTTCACAATATGCAGAGGTCAATGAGCTATGTATATGTGTGGTTAATACTGTCAGGATATGGCCAGCACTTACTCCATCTGTTGTGTTGTAGTAGCCTAGGTACAGTACTGTGGTTGACAGGGCCATGTTCCAAGAACTGCAGTGTCAACTATTCTGCATGTCAGCTACACCTACGGTAGGAGTTGTACACACTGTCCAGACATCAATATCTTTAAATGCAGGAAAGCTGGACAGGTCATGGACAGGGGGCCACACATATGGACAGTACACAGCTTGGAGTAACCTACACAGTGCCTACCATACCATTCAACTGTACAGACCTATTGCAGAATGTCCAGAGATTTGCATTATATTTGTGGTCTGTATATCATGAAATAGTAGTTGGCTGGCAATTCACTGGCAAATCACGTAAGACCAAGGTCAGAAAATAATGAGAGAGTGTAGTATCATAGGTTCATAGATTCATAGGTAAGTACTAGGCTATTTGCCCAGGGGCATTTATAAGCCTAGCCAGAGTGTGTTGGCTTTCACCACCCCTTTAGGTTAGTTCCCTGTGACTCTGACCAGCAGAGCCATTAGTTCCCTGCGCCTCTGTCCAGCAGAGCCACTGCAGTGATCCCTAGGGTACATTTTCTGTTTCCCATCCACCCGTCAAGGTTTCTCTTGAAGAGTTCTAGTGAGGGGCTCTGCCTGATGTATATTGGAATTTTGTTCCAGAGCATGGGGAGTCTCTGGGTCAGGAATCTATCCCTCCAGCATGTCCTATTTAATGTTGTGGTAAGGTTTATATCCCGAGAGCATGTGGCTCTCAGGGACTGGGTTTTTTTTTTAGGTGGAGCATATCCATCAATTCTGGGTTGGACATGGCCTTGTATGTCAGGCAGAGATCACCTCTGAGTAAGCAGTATGCAACCGAGTACAGCTGGTGTTTCTTTAGTCATGCTGCATAGGTCATCTGTTTGAGACCATTAATCCTCTTGGTGAGGTACTTCTGTGGTCTTTCCAGCTGTTGAAGTTGCTTGTAAGGTACATCCCAAATGGGGCGTTGTATTCTATAATGGGTCTAATAAGTGATGAGTAGAGAGGCACAATAACCTCCTTTGATCTGGATGCGAACCCTTTTGAGATTAGGTGGGCCACATAGAAGGATTTTCTAACCACCTTGGCAATATGTATTTAGGGGACTACCACCTATGTGGTAGTTCACGGCTACTTTGTTTTTTCCAAAGGGGATGACTATGCACTTTTTGGCATTCAGCTTGAGGCCATGATTTTGACACCAGCTATCCATCTCAGTGAGACCCTTCTGGAGGGTGTCTGTATCAGCCAGAGAATCAATTATGGCCCCTAGTTTGCAGTCATCTGCGAACTTGGTCAGCCAAAGTCCTGCTGTGCTTGCCTGTACCTCTGAGAAGTATATACCGAACAGGAGGGGTCCTAGGATTAAGCCCTGGGGGACGCCACTTGTAACCAGTTTAGAGTCGCACCTAGAGTCAGCAACTCTCACCATGTGGGTTCTGTCTGTGAGTCAATTTGCAACCCATCTCATGATGTAGGGGTTAATGTTCAGGTTGGTGAGCTTGTCTATAATACCAGAATGGGGAATGGTGTCGAAAGCCTTTGCGAGGTAAGCTGTGTGGACCTCCTTACCCTCGTCTAATGCCTTGGTAACTGTCTCGAAGAAGTCCACCAGGTTTAGGAGGCATGATCTGCCCTTAACAAAGCCAAAGTGGATGGGGTCCAAAGTTTGGAGGTTCCCAATGTCTCTGTTAATGAGTTCCATGATGATGCATTCCATAGCCTTGCAGACCAGGCTAGTCAGGCTTATAAGGCGATAGTTCCCACGATCCATTTTGGTGCCACCTTTGTGGAGTGGGATAACTGCTGCTGCGTGCCACTCTGTGGGTACATAGCCTATAGAGAGGCTGAGTTTGAATAGTGTGTTTAGGTGGAGGTTAGTTCATTTTGGAGCTCTTGTAGGATGCAGCCTGGGACACTGTCCGTTCCCATTGAGGTTGTGTTTTTGGCTCTGGATAGGGCTGTTTTAACCTGTGTGTCGGTGATTGCCGGGGCCTTACATTCTTCTGGTATGGCTATGGGCCCTTTAGGGGGTGAGAGGGGTGTGATGTTTGCACTAAACCTGTCTGCCAAAATGTTGGCAATATCAGTCAGTTCAGTGTAGTTTGTGCCATTCTGCACCAACTCAGAGCAGATCTGAGAGTTTCCACTTAGTTTCTTGACATAGCTAAAGAACGCTTTGTGGTTATCTTTGGAGTCCTTGGCAATTTTTCTTTCAAAGCTAGCCTTGGATGATTTAATGAGGGATGATAGTTTCTTGCTGATACTTATCAGGGATGTCTTTCCTTCTAGGGATTTTGCTTTTATCTGTACTAGTTTCCTCCTTCTATTGTAGAGCCTGTTTATGGCAGGGGTCCACCCGACTGGTTTACTTTTCTTGGAGGAGTGAGTCTTGGTTTTACTTGGGATAGCACGATCCATGAATTCCTGCAGATGGTCATAGAGTGCCTTTGTATAGGTTTCAGCAGCTTGGACAGCATTGTCCATTGGTGTGGGGGCTATGGACCTTTCCACCTCGGTCTTAAGTAACTTGAAGTTTGCTTTTGATTAGTTCTTCACGGTGGTTTCCTTGATTGGGGTTGGGGGCGGAATGCGGATATCCAGAGTGATTAGTCTATGGTTTGATCTAACCAGCAAGGGGTTGACATCAGGTGTGGAACACCGGTCGCCCATGTTGGTGATGACCAGGTCCAATATTTTGTTCCCTCTGGTGGGGGTGTTGACCAGTTGATCCAGGGCATTCGAGTTTATAAATTCTAGGAAGCTTTGGGCAAGGGACCTGTATCAGACATCATACCCTATGGAAACATACATGCGAATGCAAAACATGTTATTGAATCACCTTTCTAGGTTTGTAAAGCCAATACTTAAAAATGGTCGATATATTTAGGCCTCTGCCCCTCAATTACTTATGGCTTTGTCCAGATGGCTTGCTCTTAGAAGTTGAGAGGTATGGTGCCTAGTAGGACAGCAGGTACATAAAAGTCAGTGTACTGCCAGTTTTTAAAAGGCTGCCACCTTTCTGTGTCAGCACTGACAACATGTCACTGGCCAGCATCCATACCCCTGGAATGACACAAGTTGTCACAGAAGCAGCAAAAATATGCCTTCTATATCTGTTCTGCTTGCCCTAACATTGCTTTTGCCTGCCAACTATTTGCAAAGCAAGAAAGGGTCATGTCTAAACAGCACTGGCAAACAGTGGGGAAACAGATGTCACACCCATAAGAGCAAACAAGCAATTACCAAACCAGTCTCCCAACTGTCAATGTTTGGCAGAACATTATTAACACCCTGTTCCCATGTGTGGACCTTTGTCAAACTGTCATATTTGGGCATGTCCAGATGTCAGTCTGTGATGCTATGACAGCTAGGCCCACATGTAGCCTCATAATAACATATAGCAACACAAACCATCTAAGGATGACAGCAAATGGAGTGTTGCAATGATGGACAACCTGCTAAATAGGTACACTCAGAGGTGTGAAGTCCACAATCTTGTGTGTGATATAATGGCATGTACCCCGCCCACATCAGAATTACAAATACATAACAGCAGCCACTGTGGCCAAAGCCTGTGACTGGACTACAGAAGGACAAAGAGACACACATAAGGGGAAGGGGAACCACTGGCCAGACAGATGGTGAATGTGCACACCAGAACAAATTGTGCAGTAACATTGCTGCCATGCAGTGTATAGAGTCAGTAAACATCACCTGCAAATACACAACACACACCCATGTAAGTAGAGGTCAACAACAAAACAAAAACCAAAGCAATAGACACCTCAGAGGCAAAATCACATGAGAAGTCCACAAACCTACACATCACAGACCATGTGCACTCCACATACCAGGGTCTTACAAACACTAAGGCCTTACCCCAAACCCCAAACAACTACCCTACACAGATAGGCTAACAGCACTGTCCCCCTACCCCATTCCTTCATTCCATACAGACTCTGCTGAAGTGACCCCTGTCTGGCATACAAAGCAATCCAAACCCTGCCTTGATGGGACTGTTGCACATCGGGAACTCAAGGCCCACTCCATCAACCTGTAGGTGCAGCATCAACCTGGGCTGTGATATCAGTACAGTTTGTCAGTGTGACAGATACATGTACCATACACTCCCCCATCTGTGGAGTACACCACCTGTCAACAGCAAGCCAAGTGCCTCAATATCCCTAGTGATGTGCTCTCTGTGTACAAGTGCATGGGAAACACAAAATACAGTCCTGTGATTCCATCTGTGTCCCTGCTGGACAGGGGCTCTGTGTGCTGGCATGTTGTAACATGGGCTACACTCTCATCTGCATGTGTTATAAGGGCTTCAGGGGCAATACCCTACTAATGTCATAGCAACCTATCAACCTATACACAACTGTCTGTCAGTGGTTCATCACATTACTCTGCACTGCTCTTCCACTGACATACCTGGAAATCACAGTGCTGTGTGGAATATACTACAAATATAATGGACATTTCTGCACAGTAGAATGCACTCTGTACCCACACTGATACCTCTCAACCTCTGACAGCAAGACATCTGGACAAGGTCATAAATAAAAGTTGGACAAAGGCCCAATGATAGGCACGTGTTGGAAATATTGCCCTTACATACTGAGAAAATTGGTAGAATAAGGGGTTTTGCATTAGCAGGAATTGTCTGAATGTTATGAAGTCTGTAACACTCATGTCTGTCATTATTTTGTAATGCCAGTCTTCAATTATATACAACTAACTTGCCATAAAAACACAATTTTATGTAGACTGGATGAAACTTCTGGACAAACACATGGACAGTCTGCCAAAAAATGTACATTTGAGAGGAATGGCCATACCAGGATATGACTTTTCAGATAAGAAGAATACCACACAAACAGGAGATCCCCAGCCAGTGTATCACAAGTTGCTGGACTGTTTACACAGCTTCATCAGTAAACCAGCTTTAGCCATACCTCTCAAATGGCCTTTTGGGCAAGATAATATAAAGTAGGGCTCATAATACTGGTCTGTGCATCATACATCTTGTATTCCCCTGGAAAAGCACTGTGATGATTTGAGGATGTCTGTCACTACATAATGACACAATACAGTGTCAGACTTCAGATATGTCAGCAAATGTCTGCTAAAACAAACCTAGTACCTCTAGGAAAGTCCTGTTTACTTTTGAGAGGTATGGCTGCAGCACACAAAATCCTGGACCGGAGTACAACTATATCTGGAATGGAGTCTCACTTTCACTATAGAAGGTCATACTGGGCATGCTCCTACACTTAGAGAATCAGAACACGTTGGAACCCACATTGTACTATATAACTGTATTGTGCATATATGTCTTTGCATACAGACATCTATGTACACCTTAACTGTCCCTACACACACCAATCAGACAGGATTACCCTCAGCTAGCTTATTTGGCCCACATGTGATATATCTGCATCTGTGGCATGTGATACACAGGCATATATATGGGCCACATATAACAATATGTCAAGCATACACACACAGAAGTGGGAGAGAGAGAGACAGACAGACCAACAGTGATAGAGAGACACAGGGGGACACACAGAGAGTGAGTCATACACACGGATATCCTGAATGGCATACCAGTCATAACCGGTCGCACATGCCAGCATGAATGCGAGCTCCATTGTGTAATAGTACTGAGGTGGGGGTTATAATATCACATCATGTGCCTTTGTGTGTGTGTGTGTGTGTGTGTGTGTCTGCAGGTTTAAGTATTAGGAGGCTGTTTCCACTCAGTACACTTCCCATTGCCCTACTTCACAAGATCTGCTGCTGTCATCCACATTAGAAGCACCATTGGACACCTGGCAGCCCTATAATCTCTGTAGAATGTGCGCTAACTGTGTAGTACTATAGTACAAATAACTAGAGAGGTAGGGGTTCTACTCTCAGTCCTGGCAAATATAAGTGTGTGAGATTGTGTGCATTTGTTTTTTGTAGGTGAAACAGTTTTAGGCCATTCTCACCCAGTACACCAGTGCCCTACTTTAGCAGTCCTGCTGAATGTCATTATCCTTAGAAGTACCTATGCACAGCCCCAGCCTAAGCTCCATGGCACAGCAATAACTATGTAACAGTATAGTACAAATAACTAGATAGGCAGGGGTTCCATTTAAAGTTTTTACAAGTGTGTGTAAGTGTGTATGTTTGCAGGATGAAGTATTTTGAGAACTTTCCCACCCAGTACACTTCCCATTGCCCTACTTTAGCAGTCCTGCTGATGTCATTCACCTTAGAAGTACCTTTGGGCATTTGTCAGCCTTATACGCTCTGTGGCACATGCGATAATTGTATAACACTATAGTACAAATAACTAGATAGGAAGGGGTTCTATTCCCAGTTCTAGCAAATGTGTGTGTGTGTGTGTGTGTGTGTGTGTGTGTGTGTGTGTGTGTGTGTGTGTGTGTGTGTGTGTAAGTGTGTATCTTTGCAGGACAAAGTATTTCTAGGACTTTCCCACCCACAACACTTCCATTGCCCTACTTTAGTAGTCCTGCTGATGTCATTCACCTTAGATGCACCTTTGGGCACTTACTAGCCCTGTAAGCTCTGTGGTGCATGTGATAATTGCATAACACCATAGTACAAATAACTAGAGAGATAGGGGTTCTATTCTTAGTCTCGGCATATGTGTGGGGGTGTAGCAATAACAGGTTTATGCCTTTCCCACCCAGTACACTTCCCATTGCCCAACTTTAAAAGATCTGCTGATGTCATTCACCTTAGAAGTACCATTATACTGGCTTCAGCTCTGTGGCACATGCAATAATTGCATAACACTATAGTATAAATGACTAGATAAGTAAGGGTTCTAACCTTTGTACTGGCAAATGTGTGTGTATGTTTGTAGAATAAAGGGTTTTGCAGACCTTCCCATCCACAAGATGTCCCAGTGCCCTACTTTACAAGGGCTGTTGATGTCATTCAGCTTAAAAGTACTGTTGGACAACCCTCAGCCCTATAAGCTCTATCTCATGTGCAATAACCATGTAACAGTATAGTACATATAACTAGATAGGTAGAAGTTCTAATCTCAGTCCTGGGAAATGTAAGTGTGTGTGTGTGTGTGTGTGTGTGTGTGTGTGTGTGTGTGTGTGTGTGTGTGTGTGTGTGTGTGTGTGTGTGTGTGTGTGTGTGTGTGTGTGTGTGTGTGTGTATTTGTAGGATAAAGTATTTTGAGGCCTTTCTCTTTCAGTACACATCCCCATTGCCATACTTTACATGGGCTGGTGATGTTATATACCTTAGAAGTACCTTGGAACACTTTTCAACCCTACAAGCTCCATGGTGTATGCAATAATTGCATAACGCTGCAGTACCAACAACTAGATAATGAGGGGTTCTAAACTTAGTACTGGCAACTGTAATACTGTGTGTGTTTGACAACAGTATTATCTGTGTGTTAGGCTGAGACCATATCCTCTGGGTGTGTGGATTTTACTATTTGATGTGTGTTCTACCCATTACACTTTCACTGCCCTCTTTACAAGGGCTACTGATGTCATCCACTATAGAAGCACCTGTATACATTTCCCAGTCCTATAAGTCCAGTGGCATGTGCAATAGCTGTGTAATACTACAGTAAAATTAATTAGGTGGGCATGGGTTCTAATCTCAGTTCTGGCAAATGTGTGTGTATAAGTGTATTCGTAAGTATACATATTTGTAGGATACAATATTTTGAGGCCTTGCCCTCCCAGTACACTGCCCAGTGCCATACTTTACAAGGACCGGTGATGTTAATCACCTTAGTAGAACCTTGGGACACTCTTCAACCCTATAAGCTCTGTGGCACATGCGATAACTGCATAACACTGTAGTACCAATAATTGGGTATACCATTTTAAGGCCTGTTGACTCCCTCACCATGGCATTACTTTGCAGAGCCAGTTAATGGCATCTGCTGTACATGCAACATGTTAAACTGTACAGCCCATAAAAGCCATCTGTGCATATGTATATGGAATACCCAGATATTTGCAACCAATATGTTGTCTGTGACCCCTAACAATGGGCATTTATGAGACACATTGCCAAACTGTCACAGTCACTGTAGTGACCAATATGGCAGCAGCAGACCTCATACTGTTTGAAACATAAGTCTGATAGACAGACATGTACTCTATTACTGTATCACATCACTTTGCAGCAGTCCACAGATAGAAATCAGGTGAATGCCATATGTGAAGCTGCAGCAAACACCAAACATTGGGCACACCTGTCACATATTGCTGTTACACACATGGGAAATGGATAGCGAAACAGGTCATGCAATTGAATGCACCTTCCAAAGGGTATATGTTGTTAGATGACAATAGCTGTCATTAACCTACAATGTCAGTCTGTCATGATTTTACCAGAAAACTCCATGTACATGACCAATGTGAAGAAATCATGTGTCAAATATCAGGAAAATTTGCACACATATGCAGAGGTTAAAGGTACGGCCACCATCTGTACCCATACCTCCCAAGCTGTTGGAGCAAAGCCATATATAATGGGGTGTCAAAGGACACACAATAGGGAGACCTGTCAAATATTGCTCCTACAAACATATAACAGTGATAGCATAACAGGGTTTGCATTAGCATAGATGGTTTGAATGGTATGAAGTGTGCAGCTCATGATGTCTGCCATTATGTCATGACTGCATCCTGCAATGGTTTGTCAAAAATTTGCCAGACAAACACAGGTTTATGAAAAAATGGACTATTGACATGTGCATGCATCAAGACAGTCTGTGTTAACTGTATGGTTGAGTGGTATGTCTGAACCACCCTACAAGTTGCAGTCCATGTTTGGACAGGTGTAACCTGTGCTGACAACTGAAACAGTTAAAAGAGGTCCCAGAACTGTGGGACAAGAAACATGTCATGCAGGTCTGTACTGATTGCATAGAGAAGTGATTGCACATCTGAAGCACCTTAATGTTATGAGAAATACTGTAAGTGAAGGTAATGTCACACAAAGAAGGTGTCATGCTAGCATACCAGAGGATATCCTTTCTGTTGCACTTGTTGTGGGCATGCCATGTGCTCCCAACTGTCAAATTACTACAACTTGTGTCCCACACTCCACAGGTGATAATGTCACACACACATTGTGGGTTGCCTGTGTGTGGAACATGTAGACATGAGAAGGTCCTGTACTACTGTGTGCCCACAAGATAGGTGAATCTGTTGGGATTAAGGGCATGCCTAGGCTTGTGAGGGACTTAGTGCCAGTACTCCAGTAACCTCCTCTGTATGTATGAGCCTGTGGTACTACCAAACACTGAGGTGACATTTATGAAAGCTAGCTGCCTAGGACAAGGAGTATGTATGCAAGGTCACACTATCTGCCAACAGTGTCCCTCACACACTGTTGCATGCATACACACCTAGTAAATAAGTACATATACAGCTGTATCTTGCCTATGAAATGGTCAGCAGTACTAACACCAATAATGCATCATGGCTAATAAGGAACATACACTTTGATGTGTACCCATAACAAATGCAAGCATATGCACCTTACACAGCATTACATAGCTACACTATACTATATTCACCCTGTGCATGACAGGGATTTGGCACAGGCATCATCATATGCACATGGTGTGGTGTGGGCTTGCCAGAGGCCTAGGCTGAGCCATATGGTTGACATCATGTGTGTGTCTTTGGAGGGGTGTTCTATAAATGGGCTTTGCAGAGGTGCTGTGTGTGTGTCTGGAGGTGACCTGCCTGTGATAGAGATTTGTGTGTGTTTGCATGCACACAGTCACTCCATGTGGCTGCCCTACACAGGGGTATGTTGGACAGCTCTGGACCGTACATGGCAGAGTGTACAGTTCACCATCTCCAGCCATGGACAGGGGAACTGGTCCTGCCAGGCATATCACTGGCACCACAAGGCCCAAGTCCACATGCAGTACTACTCCCTGATGGTGACTGCTGTCTGTTGGATTCATGTCCCAGAATTGTGGCCAAAAAGTTCAACTTTAGTCTCATCACACCATAAAACATTTTCCCACATGCTTTTGGAAGAATTGATGTATTGTTTTGCAAATTTTAGCCAGGCCTGGATGTTTTTCTGTGTAAGAAAAGGCTTCTGTCTTGCAACCTTACCCCCATAGTCCAGATATATGGAGAATATGGGAGATTGTTGTCACATGTAGTACACAACCAGTACTTGTCAGAAATTCCCTCAGCTCCTTCAGTGTTGCTGTAGGTCTCTTGGCAATCTCCCTGACCAGTTTTAGTTTTGTCTTTTCATCAATTTTGGAGGGACGTCCAGTTCTTTGCAATGTCACTGTTTTCCCATATTTTCTCCACTTTTTGATGACTGTCTTCACTGTGTTCCATGGTATATCCAATGCTATGGAAATATTTTGTACCCTTCTCCTGATACCTTTAAACAATGAGATCTCTTTGATGCTTTGTTAGCTCTCTGCGAACCATGGCTTTGCTATAGCAGGCAACTGAGTAAATGTCAGGAAAATCCTACTAGGACAGCTGAACTTTATTTGGGGTTAGTCAGAGTGTCTTTTATTGATGGCAGGTCTGTACCCAAGAAGACTGAATGCTGTAATTAATTCAAAAGTTGCTTTAACAAAGTATTAGTTTAAGGGTGTGTACACACAACAAAGCATTAGTTTAATGGTGTGCTCACATATGCAACCAGCATATTGTAAGTTTTTTATTTTTATATTTTTCCCCTAACAGATTTGTTTGTTTTTCAGTTGAATTGTACAGATTATAGGTCACATTAAAGGTAGGAAAAGTTTTGAAATCATCTATTTGGTCTCATTTTTTATATCACAAAAACCTGGCATTTTAGCAGGTGTGTGTATACTTTTTATATATCCACTGTATGCTATTATGTTCTGATGTCAGTCTTCACTGAATTGCCAATGATTTGCTAGACATACAACTCTATGAGTAAATGAATTCAACTATAAGGCACATATGTGGTCAGTGTGCAGAACACTGGACAGCTGCATGGTTTGAGCTTAGTATATTGCATGCAGTTCAACACACACTTTTGTGACAGTAGTTTACTATGCACAATGTATAGTTCTCTTAGATATGTAAGACATGCATGTATTGTAGTAGTATTCACAAGTAACATATGGATATTTACAACAGCCCAGAAGCTGGCCTAGCAGTGTCACAGACAGTATTGTTCAACAGACACTACAGTAGTAGTCATATGTGAGCCGTCCTTTCCTGGGGAGACTCAGGGGCCTGAGTTGTGATCCATGTCACTGCAGACAGAGCCAGATGCTATGGCCATAGGTGCTGATCAGATCAGCAATATATCAGTATATCAGTGTTTAACTTCCAATTTCCTATTATTGCATACCCCCTACTGCTTTCCATTACATGCTTACTTGTTTGACATACCTGTTTTTTTTCAAGTATTCTTGAATTTCCTTTCTCTCTCTCTCTCTCTCTCTCTCTCTCTCTCTCTCTCTAAACATGTAGAGGAATAGAACTGTTTTGCATAGGCAGCAGCTTTCCTTTTGTAAGTAATGCTCATGAGCAGGTGATGGCCTGTAAACCAAATGGTGTCCCCACTTGCTAATTGCATGCGGAAAAGCTGTATTGTTATTCCAATAGCCAATGGCATGGCAACAAACTCTTATAACTAAGTATGTCATGTGGGCATTTCCCCTTTTCCTTGCCTGTGAGGAGGACATCATGGAGGTGTGTGAACTACAGCATCACAGAAGGTAGGTGGAAATACCTCTTACAACAAGACATGTGGACACAGCCCAAAAAAATGGGGAGAAGGTTCCAGACTTAGGGTCAGAATGTAAGTCTTGCTGTTATACAGTTGGAATAATGCTAGTTTAACAGAGTTTGTCTGGACACGCATTTTCTGTGTGATTTCAAGTCTGACAGTGTTATGCGGATGACATAACTCTCAACTGTAGGGCTATCTGCATAATGGCCAGAGGTTTGACCCTTATGTTTGGTTTGTTCTTCAGACAGTTTTTGTCCTTGGCAAATCAGTAGGATACTCTGGGGATTGCAATCAGTAAATGCTAGCATCCATTTGTGTTTCTGAATTCATATCCCTCAGAAAAGATATGTTACAACAAACCTTGTAACACCAGCAACTTTCTCAGTTTATAACAGCAATATTTCAAATATGCCCCTGTTTTTGAGCTTCTGTCCCCCAATTATGTCAGGCTTTGTCCAGATGTCATGCACTAAGAGGTTCATAGGTATGGTATATCATTATTTAGTGCCT
This sequence comes from Protopterus annectens, assembly GCF_019279795.1. NCBI lineage: Eukaryota > Metazoa > Chordata > Ceratodontiformes > Protopteridae > Protopterus > Protopterus annectens. The sequence goes on along the minus strand of NC_056728.1, from coordinate 1,219,061,022 downwards.
TCACTCCTGATATCATCCCAGTGATGTAGCAGAATCTCAGACATGTTATGAGGAAGAGGCCATATATATGAGTGTAAATGTTAGTTGGGCTGTGTAGGGAGGGGGGTTGATGTGAGTGTCATGGGTCCTTTTCTATCTGACTGTACATGCTGCTCCAGTTTCTGGTGTTCTATTGGTGTATATGTTTGTACGGGCAGACTGAGACATGACCTGTATCACCTCAGGATTCCTAATACACTTTAACTTGGTGCAGTATATGTAGGGGTAGTGTATGAGTTGTAAACAGGAGACATTTGTTCACACAGCCGTTATACTGCAGTGTTCAGTTGGCTTACCGGTATGTTGCTGTGACTGTGGTGCAATTGGTTGTGTGTACGCACTACTGTTACATCCCTGTAGTGGCTGATACATTTGCAAATGCATGTGTAATTCCCCATAGCTGATTTGAGGTAGTGTTATGTCAGTTTGACTGTAGTTTAGACAGTGCTTGGTGACATGCTTGGCAACTCAGTGTAGTTTCCCTAATGTTATGGTATGTCCAGATATTCATAGGATGTCCAGTTGTCAGGCTCATATCTTTGGTATGGTCCCCATAATTGTTGTGTATTTCTGACAAATTAGTGGAATGATGTGCAGAGTGTAGTCAATAACTAATGAGAAGCAATTGAGTCCCGGACTTGTGATAGTTCAGTCAATATATGTTAGAACAGATGGTGTTACTGCAGCAACTTTCTTAACTTATCTACTCAAGTATTTTAGATATGCCCCTATTTTCATGTGTTTGTCCCCCCCACTTTGTCAGGCTTGGTCCAGATTCATTGCACTAAGGGGTTCTGAGCATATCTCTCATATGCCTGAATTGTTGCAGATATCCATGTTTTTGGCTTATATTTTTTGTCTGTTCCATAAATTACTTGTATTTTTCTGGTAAATCACTGTGATGATCTGAGAATTTATTTCAGTAAATAATGACATACGCCTTAGTTTCAGACTTCACATCCTTCAGACAATGTATGCTGAAACAAACCCTGTTACTCTAGCAACTTTCTAAGTTTATAAGAGCAATATTTAAAGTATGTCCCTATTTTGGCCCATTTTCCCCCCATTTTCACAGCCTTTGCCCAGATTCCTTGAACTAAGAAGTTCAGAGGTATTGTTCTGAGGAATTACTGCACTACACTACATGTTTTATATATATATATATATATATATATATATATATATATATATATATATATATATATATATATATATATATATATATATATATATATATATATATATATATATATATATATATATATATAAAATGTATATATTTTTTGATATATATATATATATATATATATATATATATATATATATATATATATATATGTGTGTGTGTGTGCGTGTGTGTGTTTGTGTATTTATACATACAAAACCTAACTGATTCCACATTTTTTTCCCCACTGTTGTATGACTCTACTGCATGATATGTTTGGAAAAGCATCAGAAATTCCTTCAGCTTAAATGGTGTAGTGGTACATTACACTGACTATAGTGTACAGGCTCCTGGGTTCATGACTTAGCAGCGCTGATGGAGACAGAGTGATTAAAGCAGTTGTAAGTGGGTTTGTGTGGTTTTGCGTGAAGCTAAGCGATGCTAACAGATAAGTCCTCTTAGCTTCGCTTAGCAGTGTTTATTCCCACTTACACCCGCACTAAATTTAATTAAAGAAAAGAAAAAAGGGTGATAGCAAAGTGGTGAAATGGGGGCAAGTAGGGTGTAAAACATTAGGAAAACTAGCTAGGGACGTGCAGGACAGGTGTAGGAAAGGACCATGGCTCTACATTTCTTCTGCACCAACAGCTGTTAATAATGTGTAGAATTTGGAATTTACAGCCTCACACCCCACAGGGAGGGGTGTTGACAACAAACGTTTGTAGAATAATTTGTGGGTAGATTGATTAATTTCACTGTACATGTGAGTTAAATGTAGAGCTATGTATGGGGCAATGATTTTTTTGTGGAACAGATGCCCTTTTTTTAAAGGTAAGAGTGGGATGTTGGGAAAAGTCTGTAGGTATGTTTGGGGAGGTAGGTTGGGTTGGATAGCTTGCATTCGCAGACAGAATAGACAGACAAGACCACAAACAGGGGTGGTATATGACACATGACGGGGAAAATACCTTTGATGGGGAGGGTGGTAGGGAATCCAAAGCCCGTGAGCCCCCAAATGGATACAGTGGGACTGAGGTCACCACTGCACCTTCACAGCCCTGAAGGTGGCTGTGCTGTGGGCTGGATAGGAGGGGCAGCGTGCCCCTCAAGTTGTGCCAGTTGGCCCTCCATCTGGTGCAGCCCTCCATCCACCTCCATGCATATGATGTTGTACACCATACCCCGGAAATGGTGGCAGGTAATGCGCACCTCTCCATGCCCATGCTCGGGGGGGGGGCAGGCCACATCCCCTGAGGTGGTTTCACCTGAAAGTGGTGCAGGACCAGTAGAGGAGGGAGTTCCAGGTTTGGCTCTAGATATGCTGAGGCCCGGTCCCATGGCCAGATAAGGCAGGACAGGTGTATCCGCCGGGATCTGCCTTTCCCAGACGTGTTGTGGTGTTGATGTTTTACAAAATATATTGCTTAGTCTTGACAAAACATTTCAAAATTAGTTATAACAGCATGTGTGGGTGTTCTAATTAACTCTATACAACAGATTTGAAACAGCTGCATAGCAAACAGAGCACATGCATAAATGGAACAACAGTATGCATTGTAACAGCATGCCAGTAACATTGATGGCAACAGGTCACTAACAATGGTATTTGAACAAGGTATGTTAACATGCAACCAATCAAATGTATGACCAATAATAGAATACAAGTCCCAACATTCGGTTTTGAGAACAATGTACCTGTAGTATATGAATGATAATTATTGATGCAGATAAGGGGGAGGGAGACAAAAAGTCCATTAACAACTGTTTAGGTTTCTATTTTTCACAACAGTACTGCTCAATACTCTATGAGTCTGCCCTCACTTTACATCTATCTATGGCCATAGCTTCTGTAGTAGAAACATACCTGTTAAACTGTGAAAATGGAATGGTATGGGGCAAACTGTGACAACTCTAGGTACACGACTACAGTGGACTCATACATGTCAGGGGTGCATATCCAGCACAGAATGGGTGCCCTGCACTGCTGTTATGTGAGTGTGCTACTGGCATACTACACCTGATTTCCTATCTATGTCCAGGGTTATTGGTAGCAGTGACCACTAGCTGTGATACGGGGACACTTGAGAGTCATGTACTGAAAAGAGTGCATGTTGTTTGTACCTATCTTGCTGTCATTTGCAGGCATGGGGTTGGACAGTTGTACACGGCATATTAGTATACACTTCATACAGCTACTGCCAACATTTCTTTACCTGTAAAACCTGTGGAGAAAATGTCGGTTAACACTGTCTGACTGTTTCTACATTTAGTCTTGATTCCTTGTGTGTAAATATGCACACAGCTTACTACCACTCCCTGGATTCGAACCGTGTCTGGGTGTGCAAAATTAACTAAGCTGTTTCTCATCACACTGAGCTACTAGGGTACTGCTATTGTGGGTTTGACTGGTTTCTGCCTAATACGCTCTTGGTTAGACACAGCCACAATAGAATTATTGAAGTACCTGGGTATGTAGATTGTAATTCTTGTGGTTTAGTTTATATAGGCATGTGCACAGCATGCCCTGCTTTTTATGTGGGTATGACTACTCGTAGTCTCAGTACCCACATAAAGGAACATTTATATAGCATGAAATGCAAAGATGAAAAAAATGCTCTATATAAACACTCTAGAAATTGTAATTTTTTCAAGAAATTTGTTTTTTCAGTGCTTGAAGTTTGTGAAACTGACAACAGAGCTGGGGATTTTAAGAATATGTTAGAACAAAAGGAAACATTGTGGCAGATTAGGTTAAATTCTGATAAACATCCTGGGTTAAATGAAGCAATAAATGTGAAGTGTTTTTTAAAATATAGAAAGTTAAGTATAAATAAGGAATATAATATATTACAATTATTTAATCTAGTATGAATTGTGATGAGTTTTTAACATATTTTAAACTGAGTTGATTAATTAATTGTTTAATTGTTTTTAATTATTTGTTGATTGAGTGTGTATTTAAATGGGTCAAAATGAGTTTGTAAAGTATTCTGATGAAGTCGTGTGATGAAAGCGTTTATTAAAGTGGATGTTACGCTATTTTTGACTGGGACAACATCATTGGTGCTGTTACAAGTGTATTTCACTTCGTTTTGCTACTTTCATTTCGTTTTGCTACCTTCAGTGAACTAACTTGTTCAGTATAGTTCATTTTTCTTTTTATTGTGGTTTATTTGGTGGCATGGTGGAAGCAGTTGAAGAATCTTTACTTAACATGTCCATACACCCGACGCCATCGGCTATGGGTGAAAACATTAATACCATTCTGCTAACTACATTAATTGATATCCAGGCTTCGCTAAAAATACTTATTTCTAAGTCGGAAGAACAAAGCGGTGCGGAAAGGACGTCGAGCCCTATGACATCATTTCAGGAGGACAACACGGTGGTGGATCTAGGAAGTCCCGCCAGAGAGGAGAACGGACGTGGAGCAAGAAAGAAAGGTCTGCAATTTCCCGTCCGAGGCATAAAGGAAACATGCTGTGAGCAGTTATTACAGGGAAGCGATAATCCGTTTCAGAATGTAAGGCGTACTACTACCAGTAATGACTTTGGATCCATTTCAGCTCAACGGGAACAGCTATTGAGACTGTTAAGAAGGTACAAATCCTTACAACTAGAGAACTGTTACTTCCTTAAATGTATGGAACTTGGTATAGTACCAAAAGGCTTACGTTTCTTCAAATGCCCTAATGGGGTTAATTTGGGGAACCCGATGTTTAAAACTTTAGTGACATTTTTTAACGAAGCGGATTAAAGTTTCTGAAGTTGTTAAGTGAGAACAATAAGCAAAAGATGGACTTATTACGTACAGAAATTAATATGATTGAAAGTAACATAAAAAGCAAGTTGACTGATGAAAATTTTGATATGTTATTCAATATATTATCTCGTGAAATAAATATACATGCCACAGAAGTATTTAATAGAAAATATTCTAAACTGTCACGGGATATGGAAGTTTATAAAAATGACACTGCTTATGATAATTTTGCACCTAATGTAAGGGGGAATAATTACACTGAGAGGAATAATAGTAATAGAGTAGTTAGAGATGGAAAGGCTGGACAACGTTCATTTAATGAAGTGGTAGGTAGAGGGGCCAGCATGTCTGAGAGTAATGTGAATATGCTTGACATAGAAAGCAATGATAGACAGGTCAGCACTTCTAACAATGTTACAAGGGTTAGCGTTCCTAATGAAAATTATGCTATGAACAACAACAGTAGTGAGGGAGGTAAACCACAAAGAACAGGGTTGAATAGGCCTTTACCGAGTACAGAACAGCAAGATGTGATAGTTAAACAGAAAACGGTGAATGAGGCCTTAATGGCCAAAAGAAGTCAAGGCAATAAATCAACGGTTCTTACTAGAAGCCGTACTTTTTTGGGGTCAAATTCGTCGGGGGACGAAGCATAATGAATGAAATTGATTGTTTTAATATAGTTAATTTAACAGAACATGTATTTTCCACTGAAGAATTAAATGTATTAAAATATGGTTTTAATTTTGTCCCCCATTATAAGGCTAGTTTGAGTAAAACAGTTATAGATGTTAAAAAATTCGTTAGAAATTTGAATCTAACATATCTGATGCATGATATATCTCAATCTAATAAAGCATTAATTAAACCATCTAGTTTTGTGCCAAGATTACAATATACTATGGAAGTATTTGAACAAACATGCATAGAAGATATTAGGAAAATGTTAAAAAAACCTAAAAAGGACCATGATAATTTAAATAAAACAGAAAGAATGGCCTTAGAAAAATTGATAGCCTTAAGAAGTAGGTTACGTTTCATGAAAAGTGATAAAGGTGCAAATATAGTGATCATGGAACAACAAAAATATTATAATAGTATGGTGGATATTTTAGATAATCAAGAAGAATACGAGAAAGTGAAATTATTTGATATTTATAAAAGATTTAGATTTATTGAATCATATATATATGAAGCACTTATGTCTGGATATATTAATTTAGAGTTATATGAATTTTGTTCTGTACAAAATCCAAAAATAGGGGTGATTTTTGGAATCCCCAAAATCCACAAAGATTCCAAAAATCCCCCTTTCAGACCAGTTGTGTCCAGCCCCCATTCTAGTACAGAAGGTATTTCATTAATTATTGATGCGGTATTGGGACCGCTACTACAAGAAACTGCATCATTTGTCAAGGACTCGTGGCATTTTTTGGAGGAAGTTAAGAAATTTAGCATGAACAAATTGTTCGACTCCAATAAACATATTATTTTTACGTTGGATGTCACATCTTTGTACACGTGTATTCCCCACTGTATAGGTATTGAAGCAGTACGCAGTTATTTAACAAAGAAAAAATTACTCCCGAACGATGTTATTTCCACTATTTGTAGTTTTGTAGAAATAGTGTTAGAAAATAATTATTTTGTTTTTGGCGAACAATATTATAGGCAGAGAAAGGGTATCGCCATGGGGTCACCTGCCGCTCCAGCATTTGCCAATACAGTCATGGCATGGTGGGAAATGGATATATTATCCATGATAAAGAAGAGTTTACAATTGTGTTTTATAAAAGATTTATTGATGATTTATTTTTTATAATAGAAGGGGATGAATTGACAGTAAATAATTTTATGATAAAAACCAATAAGTGTTCAGAGTTTTTAAAATTCACCATAGGTGATGTAGGTTTATTAGTGAATTTTTTAGATGTATGTCTATGGTGGGACTTGAATGAGAATAGATTTCACAGTAAAATACATAGAAAACGGACATTTACGAATGGCTATTTACATTATAAAAGCAATCATCCAAAACACATTGTTAAAAATATACCCAGAGGGCAATATATAAGAGCAAGCCGTATGACTAGTAGAGTTGAAAATTTGATTGAAGAATTCCATTTCATAACCTCATTATTTGTAGATAGAGGTTATGACATTAATAACTTAATGAATAGTGGAAATGAAATTTTTGAGAAGCGTGACAGTTTATTTCCAGCAATTTTAAATGATCTTGAATCTCAAAGTTTAACAAAAATCTGGAAAGGAAAAAACATTGAAAAAGAAGTTATGTGTTTGTTAGAAATGAGTAGTGAAATGAATGTAATAGCATCAATTGTTAATAAAAATTGGAAAATTATTCAAGGGAACCAGGATGTTTCAAAGACATTAGGCAGTAATCCACATTTGGTATTTAGGAATACTAATAACATTTAAAAAATGTTGGAATACAATAGAAGTGATTATAAGAAGGCTGATATAAACAAAAATGGTATGTTTTGCTGCCAGAACTGTAAAATTTGTCGGTTCATATCTGTAGGTACCAGTATTGCTGTAACTAGCCACAATAGAATTATTGAAGTACCTGGGTATGTAGATTGTAATTCTTGTGGTTTAGTTTATATAGGCATGTGCACAGCATGCCCTGCTTTTTATGTGGGTATGACTACTCGTAGTCTCAGTACCCGCATAAAGGAACATTTATATAGCATGAAATGCAAAGATGAAAAAAATGCTCTATATAAACACTCTAGAAATTGTAATTTTTTCAAGAAATTTGTTTTTTCAGTGCTTGAAGTTTGTGAAACTGACAACAGAGCTGGGGATTTTAAGAATATGTTAGAACAAAAGGAAACATTGTGGCAGATTAGGTTAAATTCTGATAAACATCCTGGGTTAAATGAAGCAATAAATGTGAAGTGTTTTTTAAAATATAGAAAGTTAAGTATAAATAAGGAATATAATATATTACAATTATTTAATCTAGTATGAATTGTGATGAGTTTTTAACATATTTTTAACTGAGTTGATTAATTAATTGTTTAATTGTTTTTAATTATTTGTTGATTGAGTGTGTATTTAAATGGGTCAAAATGAGTTTGTAAAGTATTCTGATGAAGTCGTGTGATGAAAGCGTTTATTAAAGTGGATGTTACGCTATTTTTGACTGGGACAACATCATTGGTGCTGTTACAAGTGTATTTCACTTCGTTTTGCTACTTTCATTTCGTTTTGCTACCTTCAGTGAACTAACTTGTTCAGTATAGTTCATTTTTCTTTTTATCTTGGTTAGACAGTTTGACATTATAATCCTGAGATGCACGCATGACAGTGCACTGTGCATTGATCCTTTGACATAATGCAATCTGGAAAGCAAAGTTTAGCACACAACAATGCTGCATGGGACACACTTTGATACATTACACATTACTATTCAGGGTTCAGAGCTTAGTGCAGTATATATTTCATATTTCATGTATATCTTGTTTCACAGCTCCACAAGCTACAGTTTTTCTTAACAGCTCGTTCTCAGAATAACCTCAGTTAATGCTTGCAGTCAAAGCCATATTTGCTGTGGAGAACCTGTATACATTCTATTTCTACAACAACATACCAGAGTAAACACAACAATTAGTTGGTAAGAGTTGTGGGAGCTAGGTCTGACTCTAAACTGGTTACAAGTGGCATTCCCCAGGGCTCAGTCCTAGGACCCCTCCTGTTCGGCATATACTTCTCAGAGGTACAGGCAAGCACAGGAGGACTATGGCTGACCAAGTTCGCAGACGACTGCAAACTAGGGGCTATAACTGACTCTCTGGCTGACACAGACATCCTCCAAAAGGGTCTCACTGAGACGGATACCTGGTGTCAAAATCATGGCCTCAAGCTAAATGCCAAAAAGTGCATAGTCATCCCCTTTGGAAAAACAAAGTATTCACAAACTACCACATAGGTGGTAGTCCCCTCAGTACAGAAGATGCAATAAGGGATCTGGGGACCCAAGTGATAGCAATCTCTCCTTTGATAATCACATTGCCAAAGTGGTTGGAAAATCCTTCTACATGGCCCAACTTATCACAAAAGGGTTCACATCCAGATCAAAAGATGTCATTGTGCCCCTCTACTCATCGCTCATCAGATCCATCATAGAGTACAATGCCCCATTTGGGATGTATCTTACAAGACACCTGCAACAGCTGGAAAGACCACAGAAGTACTTCAACAAGAAGATCACTGGCCTCAAACAGATGCCCTATGCAGCTCGACTGAAGAAGCTCCAGCTGTACTCGGTTGCATACCGCCTACTCAGAGGTGATCTCTGCCTGACATACAAGGCCATGTCCAACCCAGAACTGATGGACATGCTCCACCTAAAGAAAAGCTTATCCCCTTGAGCCACATGCTTTAGGGATCTGAACCTCACCACAACAATAAATAGGATGTGCTGGAGGGATAGATTCCTGTCCCAGAGACTTTCCATGCTTTGGAACAAGATTTCAATCTACATTAGGCAGAGCTCCTCACTAACACTATTTTAAATAAATAAATAAATAAACACTCTTTAAGAGATTCCCTGACGAGTGGATGGGAAACAGAAAGTTTACCCCGGGGATCACTTCAGTGGCTCTGCTGGACAGAGCTACAGGGAACTAATCTAAGGGGGCTCGAAAGCCAACACATTCTGGCTAGGCTTATAAATGCCTTTGGGCAGATAGCCTAGTACCTACCTATGAACCTATGAAACCGTGGAATAGATCTTTATTACAGTGACATGACTTAGTGCATTAATACTACATATCTTGTAGATCAATATTAGTCAGACAAACTTTATTTATTTGGTTAACACAGTAACAGTATACCCACTGGCAGCAAATAATGCACTCCTTCTTAGTTATTTGCACTATATACTGCAAGATCGATTTTTACTCACCAGCCTGTGAGCACAGCCTTAGCAGCCTGTTGACATGGGCTTCGATGTGCTAGCCCTCTCTACTGCAGGTGAAGTGGAGAAAAACAAACATTATGCATACCTGTCTATCGCATACTCAGGCTAGACTTTGGTACAAACTGATTGATACTGATACTTACACACTACTGGAGCATTCCATTCCTGTGCATCTTGGAAACACTGGGCCAAGAGTGCCCCCTTCCTCTGCTTTATCTTGGCATAATCATGCTGTACCTGCTCACCAGTTTGGGGGATGCCAGTAGCACTGGTGAGATCATGTGTGAGATTGTCCCAAGCCTCTGCTTTGAATTGTGAGCCCTGGTACTGGCCCTGCAGCAGTCTCTCTTCATGGTTTTCTACAAGGTGTCCAGCTATGACCCTGGACTCCTGAATGCTCCAGCACTGGGCGCAAAAGCGTGTCCTTCGTCAACAGCTGACATAGTACCTGCACAGATCAGCTACAACAGGTTCTAGCTGTATTTCCACCTCTGTAGTTTAAAGAAGGCCATATTCCCACCCGTTGCCATCATTGGACCATTTTGAAAATGCTAAGCACAGCTAAGCAGTGATCAAATCAGCTAAGCTGAGTTGAGCAGTGCTTAAAGGGGTAATTGCTAACCACTGCTTAACAGTCCACAAATCTGCTTAGTATTTACTTGTAAGCAATGCTTAAACCAGCTAGGCAGAGCTGACTACTGCTAAGCATTGCTCACATTTCATTTTAAAAAAATATCAGAATTATGACTTTATTTATCATTACTGACATATTATTACGTGTATATGATTTTCTTTACATGACATTCCTCTATGTACTTTCATTACATTACTTTAGAGTGTAACTATACTGTATGGGACACTTGTGTTAAACTAGTATATTCACATGTTATATGCACTCACACTTACATTTTGAACCAGCTACACTACCCTGGTTAACGAATATCAATTACTACATGATTTAAAACACAAAAAGTTAATTTTAACAATGCGTTCCCATGTAAAAAATAAAGTGCCTTGGTACTCGAGCCATGAATGCCTGCATGCAAAGCCAGGACTTTAACCACTGCGCTATCTCATCATTAGGATTTCAGCTGTATATTTTTATTTATCTCCTATGGGATGTATAAGCAATGCTGAGCAAAGGGGCCATAACACAGAAACCCACTCAGCTATGCTTAAACATACCTGAGAATGGAAAAAAAAGGAATTTCATAACATCACTTTAATGACATGTATCAGTACTCCTTTTAAGTCACAGTACTGGAAATTGTAAGGGGACAAATAGGGACAATTTTTAAATATTGCTCTTACAAACTTAGAAAGTTGATAGAATAATAGGTTTGGCATTAGCATGACTTTTCACACGGATGTGGAGTCTTCAACTCAAATGTTTCTCATTATTTAATGACCCCAGTACTCTGCTATTTCCCAGGTAGGGACAGATATTTGAAGGAACACAACAAAAACATTAGGCAGCATACCTCTCAACTGTATAGATTTTTGCAGAATGATCAGCTTATTGCCTCATATTTTTGGTCCATTTCACATGTGAATGTGGTTTTATAGCAAATCATTGGCAAATCATTCAGGGTTTAAGTCAGAACATAACAACAGACATTTCAGTTTCAGACTTAATATCCTTCAGAAAATCCATGCTAATGTAAAACCTGTTATTCTGATAACTTTCCAAGCTTGTAAGAGCAATATTTAAAAAGTGTCCCTATTTTGGGGTTTTTGTCTCCCCATTATTTATGGCTTTGTACAAATTCCTTGCTATAGAAGGTTGAGAAGTATGTGAGGCAGGCATCTGGGCATTCTGCAAAAACCTGTACAGTTGAGGGGTATGGCCTTATGGCTCTGTTGCAATGCAGGGGGTGTGTGACAATACCTGTCACACACCCCCTGCATTGCTTTGTATTGAGATAGCTGCTTTCATTGTCCACGGACACTGAAAGCACTTGAAAAGTGCCATATGGCACTCTGACAATGCAGGGAGTGTGTGACAGTACCTGTCACACACTCCCTGCATTGCTTCCTATCCAGACTTCCTGCTTTTTCAGTGTCTGCAGACATTGAAAGTACTTGGAAAGTACCATATGGCACTTTGACAATGCAGGGTGTGTGTGACAGAACCTGTCACACACAACCTGCATTAATTTCTGATCCCCTATATTTTATTATTTTATTTGATGTCAGTGTCCGCAGACACTGAAAAACAATTGAAAAGTGCTGTACGGCACTTTCTGAGTGCAGGGGGTGTGTTAGATGTGCGTGCACTACTTAGACACACCCCCTGCACTTAGTAGTGTTTGTTCATGCCTGTTTAGCCTTAGCAGTAGCGGGCCTTCATGAACATGAAAGATGTGCTGCTGTTAAAGCTAAGCGAAAATGGACACGGTTCACTCTATGCAGGAATAGCACTATTCCTGCACAGAGTTTATTGAATCCCGGGGTACATTTTCTTGTGTCTTATATACATCAGTAACAATATTAGCATTTTTTTTTTGTATGTGTGCTACTTTTTCCATGAGTGTATAGTGAATTGGTATTAATTGTGGAGGTTTTCTCTTCAGGCCTTAGCTAAAATGGGGCTCGGCAACCTAAATGGATTTTACCTGTAACCAAAAGAAAATGATCCAGGCAGTGTACCTGCATTTATCTACTTTTGAATGTACTGAAGATATAGTAAGCCGAGTCTACATTGTACAGAAAGAACTATTGTTGTCTGTATATCTTTCAGTTCATTCATAGCTGAAGAGGGTCAGTTTGCATCACTCTACAGACCCAGTCAATAAGTGCATTAAAAAAAAGAAAACAATTTTTATGTTAATAATTCTAATAATCTTCCAATGTGTTTTTGCAATTATAGAAATACAAGAAAATGGTTGTCAGTAAAGCATACTGTATTAATTATTTTGCCTGATGGATGGATTTAGCAACTTTCAAATGTTGGTTATATATCTATTTTTGCTTTTACCTAAAAACTATTATATCATCTTTTTACATAATGCTTTATATATATATATATATATATATATATATATATATATATATATATATATATATATATATATATATGGGTATTCCGAGTCTATATTGGATTGTTGAAGTCTAATTACAGCAAATGGCTATTCATCATGCCAAAATCACCTAACAACCATTCATCGAACGCTCACATTAGCAAATGTTTTTTCCAGGGAAGGAAATTATTTAGCCAACATACAGAAATTTAAACATTTCCCCACCGTAGTGTGATGTCAGAGTTGGTATATATAAGTAGGGAGCACAGCCCCCCAAATTGAGGTGTGTGTGGGCCATAGTCCCCCCCCCCCCACACACTTTGGTGAGTTTGATGTATTGTATTCTGTGTCAGTTAGTCTGTTGGCCAAGTCATTTCCTTCCCTGGGAAAAATGTTTGCTCATGTGAAAGTTTGATGAATGGCTGTTCAGTGATTTTGGTTCGATGAACAGCCGTTTGGCTGTAACTAGACTTTGACAAACTGATATAGATCCAGGTCTTTCATCAGCAGTATTTATGAGCGTGTGTGTGTGTGTGTGTGTGTGTGTGTGTGTGTGTGTGTGTGTGTGTGTGTGTGTGTGTGTGTGTGTGTGTGTTTGTGTGTGTGTGTGTGTGTATGTGTGTGTCTCTTTCTCTATTATAACTAATTCCTTCCTTTACACACACACACACACACACACACACACACACACACACACACACACACACACACACACACACACACACACACACACATGCTTTCAAATGAATAATATTCTTTCAAAAAATATTGACTAAATATGTGTATTTACATTTTCAGTCAATAAGGTACGTGGACATTCTTTCAATATTAATGGTTTTGTGGACAGAATGCCACGTGCTGACTAGTCTGCAGCAGTATGGCACCCCTCATCCACAAATTGTGGATGAAGGGTGCCATACTGCTGCAGACTAGTCAGCACGCTGCATTCTGCCCAAGTCTTTAGATTAAAAAAAAAAATTTAAAAAAGTGTTCAGCAAAAGATCATTTGGGCTGTGTATTTGTTTAATGCGTACCTGATGTAAGCTAGTCATCCCAACATACTCATATACAGAAAGCAATGGGTCAAAAATATCAGACGAGACTGGTAAAACATGGATTTTTAAAATGTCTGCTTTATTTTATGTTAATCCAAAGTTTATTTTAATCTGTCAATATAGTGAAAGTCATTAAATGTACAAGTTTAAACCAGTGTCACCTGTAGTCTCTTATTTGATTCTTTAATTTTTCATTTGTATGGTGGAAGTTTAGGAAACCGTATGAGTGCACGTGTGTCTAATCAGCACTTACCTTGTTAGCTAATGAATATAGTAACAGTTAATGGAAATGCATAACTAATTAACAGAGATAACATATTTGATGAACCTTGCTGCTTTAAAATAAACATTTCAGATTAAAATCTGAAGATAGCATGCAGAAACTCATAGAAACATCAGTTTTAGTGCATCCCCCAGTGTAGAAGGATAAAGCCCTTACTGCATCCCATAGGGGAGAAACCATAAGTGAAGGATGGAAGGAAGTAGCTGATGTTGGCTTGCTCATCCTCATGGAAGCCTGCTGCTCAGGCTCACTACAATAAGCAGCATACAGAAATGGATTAAGTGCACCTTGGACTCTGTGCTGTTTTCAAACCATATGCCTCCTCATTCATTTTCCGACCATTGCATAAATGCATGCGGTCTTTTGGATTTACTTTTCTGATTGCTTTAAAATACGATTCTTATTTCTTGTTTAATATAGTAACATATGTTAGAGTGTTTAATATTTGCAATTCTGAACATTTCTTCCAGTAAGCAGTGAAACAAAATGTATCAACAGATACTGACTAAAGTACCCATTTCATAATATTTAAACCACAAAATGCCACTCAAAATGCTGTCATTATAGTCCACCAATATCCATACTTATCAGTTATGACCACTTTATTAACTGTGTGCATATCACATACCGCAATGATTGTGATAAAAATGACCATATTAAAGTAATCCAATTTGCTTTACACAAATGCTCATTAGTCCTAAAAGACAAATTAATAACTGTTTAACTTTAGCAAGTCAGCAAGGACAGTCATTTTTATCTGCAGACATCCCCCACACCCATCAATTATAGCTATATTATTGACTGCATCCCTCTCAGATGTCTATGACAAAACATGAATAACAGTGATAATGACCAAAGTAACACAGATCGTTTGTTTCACACAACCACACAGTAACCATAGTAAAGTATTCAAACTTAATTCATACCTACACATGCACAGTAGTCAGGCAAAGCCAGATTAAACAGTGTTTAAAAATGAACAAATGATAAGAGAATAAGGTATTTTCTTCTGCAGATAAACCCATCCCTCACCAGCAGTTATAGCCACTTTGTTGACTGCGTGCACACCTTATTGTTATGAAGAAATAAATTATATGTATTTTATTGGATGAACTATTTTGAATTGTATTAAGATCACAAGCAACACACCATAAGACCCAGCTTTGTATAGCACAATTTAAATAGAAGAGTATTTATGATGATGATAACATAAGAAATTGCAACAGCTTGGTAAGATATGCTAAGTCAATATGCACAAGCTCTGCAGAAGTAAAAGCCATCCGAAAAATGCCACATTAAAGAGAACTATTACTAATATAGATATTGCTGATACCAAACAACTTTGCATTTCAGTGCTTCATCTACAAATGCAGTGTCTGCTGCACTTGAGAAATAAATGGCCATTCCAGTTGACCCAAAGCACTGTCTGGGACAGTAGGTAAATGAAGGTGAAAATATTCAAATCGTGTTCTCTTGTCATAAGAAGCAAATCATTAAAAAATCAGAGCTGTAGTTCTCTGTGCTAAGTGCCAGGCAGGGTAATAGATTATAACTAAATGGAGAAAACCTTTACAATGTGATCTTGTTAAGATCATATCACAGTGATATGCAAGACTGACTGTATAATGGACACTGAAGATCAGACTGTTGTGGTCATTACTCCAAATAATATAGATTATATTGACTTAACAAATGCCTAACCTTTCACATTTTGATGCTGCAAAGAAGGTACTGTAAAATATATTGCTAAAATGCTTAGAGACTATAATACGCAATCTAGCCCTACTAATGAAATAATTCATTCATTCTTTAATGTAATGAATAATGTAAAACAATTAAAAACAATGTTGCAAGTAGCTTCTGTTCAACATCCCAGATGTCATACAAAAGTCAGAAATACTACTACATTCGATAAACTGTTTTTTTTTTGGGGGTGGTCTTACATTCTTGCAGGACACCTACATATCATTTTGACCTACACGTCGTCTCTGTTATCAAGAAAAGCTATTCCTTCCTGACATTACTCAGTAGAGGTCTGACCTACCTGGGTGCCTGATAGTGTTGCATCTTTGCAGCATACGCTTACAGAGTCAACAGAGCAGGATCATGGTCAAACGGGGCTCTGTGTAGGGTAATGAACCACACCCTTCAAATACATACTAATACCCCTTCACTTGGATGTCTCTTTCTAGTTATCACAAAACACTGTTCAGACTGTCAGTGTGCATACTGTTTTCTTCTTTGCTTTTAGAATTATTTCATTTAATTTTTTTTATTTCAAATTTTGCAGCAAAAACAAAATAAAACATGCTTAATTTGAAAACTGACTTAGCATGAAAAACAGTAAATGTCTCTTCTATTAAATTAACATTTAGTGAACAAAGATACAGGAAATTTCCAAACTCTAGACCCCACATAATCTGGTTTTGTGAAAGAGAGATCATGCCTGCTCAACCTGGTTGACTTCTTTGAGTCAGTCACCAGGGTTGTGGATGAAGGTAAGGCAGTGCATACAGCCTATGCCAGTCTGGCCAAGGCCTTTGATACCATTTCCTCGCTTAGGAATTATTGATAAACTCAGCAAACTAGGCATCAACCCCTACATCACTAGGTGGGTTGCAAATTGGCTCACAGATAGGACACATAATGTGAAAGTAGCGGACTCCATGTCAGACTGCTGACCAGTCATGAGTGGAGTCCCACAGGGATCGGTCCTGGGTCATCTTCTGTTCGGCATCTACTTCTCAGTAGTCCAGGCCAACACAAATTGACTCTGGCTGACCAAGTTTGCAGATGACTGCAAGCTGGGAGCCATTATTAACTCCCCAAGTGATGCAGACATCCTCCAGAAAGGCCTCACTGAAACCAATGACTGGTGTCGAAACCATGGCCTTAAGCTTAATGCCAAAAAATGCATTGTCATCCCCTTTGGTAAAAAATCAGTTCCCACTAATTACCACATTGATGGGAACCTACTGAAGACTGAAGGTGTTATAAGAGATCAAGGGATGCAGGTAGACAGCAACCTCTCCTTTGACCACCACATTGCCACTGTGGTCAGAAAGTCCTTCTAATTGACACATCTCATTACCAAGGGTTTTGCACCCAGGAAGAAAGAGGTCATTATCCCTCTCTACTCTTCCCTCATTAGACCAATCATTGTGTATAATGCCCCATTTGGCATGTACCTCACTAGACACCTGTAACAGCTGGAGCGGCCACAGAAGTGCCTCATGAAGAGGATCCTAGGCATTAAACACATGTCCTGCACAGACAGACTCAAATGACTCCAGCTATTCTTTAATCCCCTTGATACCTCCTGGCTGCTGTGCATCCCAGCCCCAGCCCCGGCGTCCACATCCACACTCTCCATCCTGAGATTCCTGTACCTGAGTAGGAGATTATGCCCTGCTTGCTGACCATGAACCATAACCTAAATCAATTCCTGCTGTCTCATCCCTAACACCAAGGAATAGAACCTAAATATTTCCCTGAACCACAATTCCTGAAGGAACCAGAAACTCTCCATCCAGAGATTCCTGTACCTGAGTAGGAGATTGTGCCCTGCTTGCTGACAACGAACCATAACCTAAATCAATTCCTGCTGTCTCAGCCCTAACACCAGGAATAGAACCTAAATATCTCCCTGAACCACAATTCCTCAAGGAACCAGAAACTCTCCATCCTGAGATTCCTGTACCTGAGTAGGAGATTGTGCCCTGCTTGCTGACCATGAACCATAACCTAAATCAATCCCTGCTGTCTCAGCCCTAACACCAGGAATAGAACCTAAATATCTACCTGAACCACAATTCCTCAAGGAACCAGAAAGTATGTGTTCTGCTATGAATTGTCTGTAACAGCTATATAGCATAACTTAATACCTTGTGTTTAAGCACGTCTTCTTGCCTGGATATCCAGCAGCCTTACCCCTAATTATTTTCTAGCCCCCACACTTTCCTTCTTGTATCCCCCTTAATTATTTACAAGCTTGTCCCCCCAATCCCAGACCTGCTATCTACATTCAGCAGCTACTGCTGCAATATAGGGCTTGTCCTCTAGATAGTGCCCTTTCCGAGTTTTACCATCCTTTACACTGTTCCTGTCATCTTAGACCTTCGCTCACAAGCATCAGTTTTATTTTCATGCTTATACTGTAGTCCCACTCTACGCTTCCTAAGTCTCCATTATACAATCTACTACTCCCTCCACTATTACAACTACGTTTCTTTTTCTCTTTACTTATCTCCAGCCACACTCACTGACAGCAGTCAGCACTCCACTGATTGTTCTCACTCAGCTTCTTCTTTATCTTGGCTCCAACCCATTTCCACATCTGTCCCCACTTCTCTTCGTTCACTCCTGCCCATCACTGTCTCTCTTTTCCCTGCCTTGTTTTTCCCTGCCTCCACTTCTCCTTGTTCCCTTACCTCACCCTCCTTATTCCAGTCTGCCTACTATAGAAACTAATTTCTTTCTAACTGTCCCCTCATTGTCTTGTCCCTGTTCCCCTACCTCACCCCCCTTATTCTAGTCTGCCTACTAAAGAAACAAATTCCTTTCTAGCTTTCTTACCTATTGCAGAGCAGTAGCCTCTTCTGGTTTGTACCTGCTCTCGCTTACCACTCTCCTCCCCCTTTCTAACTTATATCCTCTCCAATCCCATAAATATACCCTGCCATACGAGGCACCATCTTTAATCCCCTTGATACCTCCTGGCTGCTGTGCGTCCCGGACCCGGCATCCACATCCACAAGTAAGTATCGTACTGCAACAATACACAGACTTCTGAGCTGTATTTTATCAAAATAAGCATGATCAATGGTTTGTTTGAACATACAAATGCTCTACTAGATTGATTATTGTATGAGGGACTTATTCATTGTACTACATGTATTTTGTGTGCACGTGGAACTGCAACAAGCTATTTGTTGCCCTGCATGATTTTTGTCATTGTTACCTTATGTGACCTGGTTCTATTTGAACCAGTAATGCTATTTTATTAACCTGCAAGACTTTCGCTGTTATACTAATCCAACTTGGTTCTTTTTTAATGGAAAATGCCAATTCAGCTTAGTGCTTTACATATAAAGTGTTTACTAGCCTGGTTTGTATAGAATTAGCCAAATTAGCTTAGCGCTAAATCCATACAGTACATACTGATGCAATTTAACAAATAAAAACAAGTGAGGTTAGCCTATGATGAATGTGATGTATATTTGGTCTCTGTGAATGGATAAAGCCATTGTAGATCAGCATTGAGTTACTGAGTGTGTTTATATGTGGAATTGGAGGTTTTTACAACGGATCCACCAGTTGTTAGGTAGCGTGTTAATTACGGAAAGCATACATGGTGCATACATGCTGAATGTGATTTTACTAGTAAGGAAACAGTCAATTTAGATGGCATATAGCAATTTGAATGAAATTTGCTGATCTAGTTTAGCCGCCCTTGTGTTTAACAACTGTAGCGACATGGTAGGAGTGTAGAGCGATCTCCCAGCCTAATTCTAGGACCCAATTCAACACCTGTACAAAACAAGCATGTCTGTAGCCTATTCACTGTTGGAAAACTAAATGTTAAGCTCCTTACTAGCCCCACAATGTTAGCGTTTTAAAGAACAGCCTACAAGTCAGCAGTTGATATAGTTCATGGCCCTCTGAGTACTGTATGTATAACACTGAATCTACCTGACTTTATCTGTACCGTTCAACACCTTATTTGTTACCCAGATTACTTCAATGATTCCTCTTGTTTTTCCTTGTAAAACAGTCAATATACCTGGCTTATGTGCTTGTGTTCCCTACCTAGAACTGTAATTTTACCCAGTTGAGAGTCCTTATGCTACATTAACTATATTATGGCATATAATCTGTACGATGGCATTATAGCACTGTTATACCCTTACCTAGATAACTATTAAACCACTGTGTGCTTGTGCTGTTCCATTATTAGCTCTATATTCCTGTTCTAATGGCCTAAATACTAGCAGATAACATAGATTAACAGGCTTGTTTAGTTCTATACTTCCTAGGAAATGCTAATATGATTTTAGACTACATTTATATACATTTCTAATCTGCTTCTTACCAATTTTAGCTGCACACTTATTCATATACTGTTTTTTTTCGTCACCTTATGTCTTTTTTTGTCTCTTACTTTATGAACCCAGCTCTCCATCCTGCGATTCCTGTACCTGAGTAGGAGATTGTGCCCTGCTTGCTGACCATGAACCATAACCTAAATCAATTCCTGCTGTCTCATCCCTAACACCAGGAATAGAACCTAAATATCTCCCTGAACCACAATTCCCCAAGGAACCAGAAAGTATGTGTTCTACTATAAATTGTCTGTAACAGCTATATAGTATAACTTAATACCTTGTGTTTAAGCACGCCTTCTTGCCTGGATAGCCAGCATCCTTACCCCTCATTACTTTCCAGCCCCCACACTTTTCTTCTTGTATCCCCCTTAATTATCTACAAGTTTGCCCCCCCCCCCCCAATCCCAGACCTGCTATCTACATTCAGGAGCTACTGCTGCAATATAGGGTTTGTCCTCTAGATAGTGCCCTTTCCTAGTTTTACCATCCTTTACACTGTTCCTGTCATCTTAGACCTTCGCTCACAAGCATCAGTTTTATTTTCGTGCTTATACTGTAGTCCCACTCTACCCTTCCTAAGTATCTGTTATACAATCTACTACTCCCTCCACTATTGCAACTACATTTCTTTTTCTCTTTACTTATCTCCACCCACACTCACTGACAGCAGTCAGCACTCCACTGATAGTTCTCACTCAGCTTCAGACAAAAGAAACTACTACCTACAATTCCAGCAGACTAGCCATAATAACCCACAAAAGTTCTGGGCAAGTATTAACCAACTACTACACCCAGGACAATCTGTCACACCAAACCCACAAGGCACAGACCATGAAAATCCCAAGCTCACAGCCAATGCCTTTAATACCTTCTTCGCTGAATCCATTCAAACACTTGTCAGTCAGTTATCACCTAATATATTTCTTAAATCTAACTCTGACTCTCCCCAACCCCCTCCATTTCACCTCCAACCAGTCCCAACAATTTATATTCTTACCCTTATCCAAAAATTAAAGCCATCCTGTCCTTCAGCAGACCAACTACCCACTGAATATCTACAAAAGGCAGCCAAAACCATCGCCTATCCCATTTCCATCCTGATCAATAGAACCATCAGTGAAGGACATATCCCTAGTATCTGGAAAGTCTCCCATATTATTCCACTACATAAAGGTGGAAGCTCTACTGAATTTTCCAACTACCGTCCCATCGCCCTATTATCTCCTTTGGCTAAGATCATGTAAAAATGTATCGACAGGCAAATGCTTGACCACCTAATAAAAAATGATTTACTCTCCAGCTGTCAACATGGTTTCAGACCTTCCCACAGCACTACTACTGCCCTCCTTTCCTTTACTGACTGTATTAACAGAAAACATAATCACAATATGCTTTCCTCTGCATTGTTTATTGATCTGTCCAAGGCATTCGATATGGTAAACCACCAGATACTTATAAACATCCGTAAATCCCTGTCACTAGACGAACTTGCTATAAAATGGTTCATGTCCTACTTAGACAACAGGCAACAGGCTGTGCTTTGGCACAATATTCTATCTACCCACCTGCCTGTTAACCTTGGTGTCCCTCAAGGGTCCATATTAAGACCCCTACTTTTTTTGATATTTATCAATGACCTTCACCTAGCAATTCCCCAAGCCACATGCATCCAATATGCAGATGATTCTACCCTCATATGCTCATCCACATCCAAATCTGAACTTTACTCCCTTACCCAAAAGGTGTTTAACACAGTTGAACAATGGTTTACACAGCGCTGTCTCCTCCTGAACCCTAAAAAAAACAAACTCCTCCTTTTTACTCCTACTTGTAGGTCCTCTCCTATTGATTTTACAGTTACATCCATTAATGGTACCCTCATATCCCCTGAACCAACAACCAAACTACTAGGTATCACCATAGACAACAACCTCAACTTTGACACCCATATCAATAATACTCTAAAAACTGTTAACAGAAAACTAGGCTCTCTCTATAGGATCAAGCCCTTCCTTTTTCCTATAACTAGAATGACTAATGCTCACACTCATCTAATCTCTACACTCCTCTATGCCTCACCCATATATACAAATCTATCTAAAAACAACCTCAACAAGATTGAACATTCTTACAACATAGCCAGATTTGCTACAGAAAACCCATTCAGAACCCACCACTGCCATAATCTAAAGCAGCTAGGATGGCTTGAACTGCAAAATCAGCTTAAATTCCACCAACTGGCCATTGCCCCTAAAACCCTCTATCAACCTACTAATACTTCTATACTATCTAACCTCATCATTCCCTATACCAATCTGAAGACCTTACGATCATCTCACAAACTTCTTGTAGATATTTCAAAGTCAAACAACAAGGCTGGGGACTCGCTCTTCTCTAATACTGTTGGAAGATACTGGAACCTACTTCCCAGTGAACTTTCCTCACTTCTCTCTATATCACTTTTCAAAAGCAAACTAAAAATCTTCCTTAAAACACACTGGTTGTGTCCCTGTACTAAGCCTGACTAAGAAACTAGCTCTCCTAATCTCGCTTCTGCCTATCATCTTCTTCTCATTAATCAAAATCTACTTTCCTTAATTTACAACATAACCTTGTCCTACTATATACTTTTAATTGCATCCTCTGGAAGCATTATTATAACAACCTCTTATTACTAACACATTTATATTTATATTTACTTCATTATATTATAACCTACCTTATTCGTACATTATGTATTAACCTGTTTATTGTATTGTACCTGCAATTCTTTTGCACTATGTTATGAATGCCTTCCCTCTTTAATTATCTCTATACTGTAACACACTTTGTACATATGAACTTTTGTATATTTGATTTTGTTTTGAATATGAGATGTTATGTTTTTGTTCCATCAAGCTTATCTCCCCGGGCCTCTCCTAAAAATGGACATATAACCAGTTAGACTAGCCCTGTCAACAAATCTAAAATAAAACAAAAATAAATATTCTTTGTCTCATATCACCTAATTAAAGGCAATCTCTGCTTGACTTACAAAGCCATGTCTGACCCAGCTCTGTTAGAAATGCTACATCTAAAGAAATCCCAATCCATCCGCACCACATGCTCCAGAGACCTCAACCTCATTACCACAGTCAACAGAACATGCTGGAGGTACAGGTTCCTCACCCAGAGACTGCCCATGCTCTGGAATAGACTTCCCATTCATGTCAAGCAGAGCACCTTGCTGTCCCTCTTCAAGAGAAATCTTGATGAGCGGATGGTTAATAGAAAGTTCAACAAAGGGATCACTCCAGTGGCTTTACTTGATAGAGGGACTGGGAACTAATGTTGAGTGGCACGATATCAGGGCACTTTTATGGGCTAGGCTTGTAAAGGCTCCAGGGCCATTAGCCTAGTACACAGCTATGAACCTATGAAACTATGCATCTGGTAGCCCATTAAATTACAAGAAATATGATGGAATTCACTGTCAAACTACATACAGTGAAACACGAATTAGTGGCAATGTGAAAGGTGCAGAATTTCAAAACACAAATGTTTAATGCATTTGCTAACAGCCTAGGACACTGGAATTGGACCAAAGTGTTCTTTTTCAGGGCTAGCCTAGGACCTCTGTCTGGTAAAGTGACTTGGTCGGAGTCTCACATAGACTCAAACCCTGCACTAAGGAAAGCAGCTTATTAACAGCTCATAGCCTCACTCATCTGCAGTAACTGCCAGACAAAGCACTGCAGCTCAACAAAGTGCATCTTGCAACATGTGCCTGTAAAAAAAAGCTAAAATAATATATTAACATTAATCTTGCAGACTTCATGTTGCCCATTTTATTCACACCCAAATAATAAGCACACTTACAGCAGTTAAGAAAACAAGAAAATCAATGATTGTAGTTAAGAACACTGCACATTTGATGATTATACTCCTGTTTATTGCAAATGATTCTTTCCGTTAAACAGTAACTTCTTTGGGATGCAGGAACAAATTATTTGCACACACATGCACACACACACACACACACACACACACACACACACACACACACACACACACACACACACACACACACACACACACGCAAAACACAAAATACTTCCTTCAAGTAGCTTGCAGGTTAGTTTTAAAACCAAAAAGACAAGTACCATCCTGCAAACTTCATACTCTGTATGCACCTATTACCTTTCTGGGTCTATGCATATGTGCAAGTACTTGGTCAAAGCACTTAAAGAAGAAAAGCTTAGGGAAGTAAAATCAGCCATGGTACCCATGGAGGCAAGGGCCCCAGATGGCTGCCAAATCGTCTCTGACATAAGCTGCCACTGGCAGCGTATCAGCCTGGTGAGCCCTGCACTGCATATACGCAATGAGATACTTAGGTGGATGGATGTGTATGCCTGGAATTCCGAACAAGTGAATCCAACTCCTAGCTGCCTCACTCAATCCAATTTGGTAAACTGAATTGTAGTATAAATTCTTAACAAAACCTGTTATTATTGCATTCTGGAACAAACTAGTACTTGTTATTGCATTTGATCTCTAAACACACGCACATGTATATATACATATATATATATATATATATATGTACATATATATATATATATATATATATATATATATATATATATATATATATATATCTATATAAAATATATAGGTTCATAGGTAGGTACTAGGCTATTAGCCCTAGGGCCAAAATAAGTCTAGTCAAATGGTACCATGGCTTGCGCTACCCAAGAAAATTATTTTCCTGTGCCCCTGTTGAGCAGAGCCACAGAAGTGATCCCCGGGGTGAATTTCCTATCTCCCATCCAGTCATCAAGATTTTTCTTGAAGAGTGCTAATGAGGAGCTTTGTTTGATATAGATAGGTAGTTTGTTCCAGAGTATGGGAAGTCTCTGGAACACGAATCTATCCCTCCAGCATGTTCTGTTTACTGTGGTGACAAGGTTTAGGTCCCTAGAGCATGTAGCTCGGAGAGCTTGGGATTTCTTTAAGTGGAGCATATCCAAGAGCAATGGGTTGGACATAGCTTTGTATGTTAGGCAGATATTGCCTCTGAGTAGGTGATATGGGATGGAGTAAAGCTGGAGTTTTTTAGACGGTCTGCGTAGGACATCTGTTTGAGGCCAGTAATCCTCTTTGTGAGGTATATCTGCGGCCTTTCCAGTTGTTGTAGATGTCTTGTGAGGTACATACCAAAAGGGGCATTGTACTCTATAATGGGTCTAATGAGTGATGAGTAGAGGGGAACAATGACCTCCTTTTTCCTGGATAAGAAATCTTTTGTGATGAGGTGTGCCACATATAAGGATTTCCTGACTACTGTGGTGATGTGATTATCAAAGAGAGACTACTGTCCACCTGTGTTCCAAGGTCTCTTATCACACTTTCGGTGTTAAGTAGGCTACTGCCTATGTGGTAGTTCATGGGTACAGAGCTTTTACCAAAAGGGATGACAATGCACTTTTTGGCATTGAGCTTGAGGCCATGACTTTGACACCAGGATCTGTCTCAGTGAGGCCCTTTTGTAGGATGTCCACATCATTAGGAGTTTTAATTATGGCTCCTAGTTTGCAGTCATCTGCAAATTCTTTAGCCAAAGACCTTCTTTGTTAGCTTGTACTTCAGAGAAGTAGATACCAAACAGGAGAGGACCCAGGACTGAACCCTGTGGTACTCCACTTGTCACTGATCTGAAGTTGGATTTGGAGTCTGCTACTTTCACAGTGTGGGTTCTGTCAGTGAGCCAGTTGACAACCCATCTTGTGACATAGGGATTTATACTTAGTTTAGTGAGTTTATCTATAATTCCAGAGTGGGGGATGGTGTCGAAAGCCTTGGCAAGATCTAGACTGGCTGTGTGAACCACCTTACCCTTATCTATGGCTTTGGTGACCGCTTCAAAGAAGTCTATCAGGTTTAGGAGACATGATCTGCCTTTTACAAACCTGAACTGGGTGGGGTCTAGAGTTTGGAGATTACCAGTGTCATTGTTTCTAAGTTCCATGATGATACATTCCATAGTCTCGCAGACCAGGCTCGTCAGGCTAATGGGGTGGTAGTTCCCGGGGTCTGTGGTGGCTCGCCATTTGTGGAGAGGGATAACTGTCACTGTGTGCCATTCAGTGAGCACAAAGCCTGAGGTGAGGCTATGACTGAACATGGTACTTAGGTGGGGTGCCAGTTTGTTCTGTAGTTTGTGTAGAACGCAGCTTGGGATGTTGTCAGGTCCCATGGATGCTGTATTCTTGGCTTTGGAGAGTGTGTTTTTTACCTGTGCAGCCATGATTACTGGAACGTTGCATTCTTCCAGTATAGAGATGGGCACTTTAGGGGATGAGAGGGGGGTAAAGTTAGCACTGAACCTATTTGCCAGGATGTTGGCAATATCAGTTGGTTCTGTATATTTAGTGCAATTGTGCTGTAATTCAGAGCAGATCTGAGTGTTGCCATTGAGATTCTTGACATTGCTATAGAATGCTTTGTGGCTGTCTTTAGAATCAGTGGTGATTTGTTTTTATAAATAGTTTTGGAGGATTTTATAAGGGGTCTCAGCTTCTTACTGAGGCTGACCAGGGAGTTCCTCCAATTATGGGATTTTTACTCTTTTTTGCAACAGTTTCTTTCTTCTGTTGTAGAGTTTGTTTATGGCAGGGGACCACCAGATTGGCTTCCTTTTTTTGGAGGATAGCATCTTGGTTCTGATAGGGATTGCATGATCCATGCACTCGTGTAAGTGCTTATAAAGTGCATTTGTGTAGGATTCAGCAGTCGTACCTCTATTACCCGTCAGCATGGGTGTGGTGAAGTTTGCCACTTCTGTTCTTAAGAATATATATATATATATATATATATA
>NC_056728.1:1218978786-1219028786 GCF_019279795.1 Protopterus annectens | reverse complement strand
AAATTCAAGTCAAAGCTTGAAAAAAAAAAAAAAACAGAAAAATGACTGAGGTAAAAAAAAAAACTTTTTGTATTCTTGAAAAGCTTGACGCTTTAAAGAGGCAGCCGGGTAACCAGGGAAGCAGATCAAGGAGATGGAACAGGAAAATATCAGGTATCCCAGAAAAAATGCTTATGCCTAAACTAAAGGACTACTTCTTATAAAATGTCTGCCTGTATTTTATTTTCACTACCATGTAGTATAAACACTGAAGCTAACTAGACACTCTCTGGGGTTGGAAGCAAAATAAAGCCAATATAAACCGTGCAAGCTATATGCTTACTTCACCAATGAATTCCCCCTAACTGTGGCAGCAGGCAAAATGATTTTAACATAAGAAAGAACTCATTAAAGCTTCAACCAGAGTAGTTATACACCTTATAAAATGGAAAAAAAGGCTTATGTGTGATTCTGGGATTCCCTAACTAGACATGGTAAGAGCCTTTTGCTGATATTTCTTCATAAATTCAGTCTGAACTTGGGAAGTAGTGGTTGGTTTTATTGCTATTATATACAGCTGTAGAGAGACCTGGACCAACCACTCTGGAATGGCCATTCCCCCATAGCTGGCAACAGCACCATCACCACCAGAGACCTGGCACATGTGAGAAACAGGCTACCAGAGTTGCCTCCACAACTCCTTCCCAACCTGCATCTCCAGCATCAAGTGGCTCTGTGCTGATGGATAGTGCATTAGTACCCACTGTGAACAGTCCCAGTAGAGGTGGTAATTTTGTCACCCATCTGGAGCTGGCAGACTCAGTGATGGAAACTCTGGACAGGAGGTTTGGTGCCCATATCAGCTCTATTGAGATGATGCTCCTGCAACATGTTGAACTGATCCCCTCCCTAGTGCTCCCTGCAATCACTTAGACAGGGCCCATTGTTGACAGCTTCCGGATTGAGGAATAATTTCCCACTGTGTTGCTTGGTAGAGGATGCACCTCCACGTACACTATCCTATTCCCAGACCTAGTGTTCCTCTCTCCCTGTTTGTCCCTAATCACCCCTGTCATGCTATACACTCCACTATTTTCCATTGTCTGCCCTTTTTAAACTGGTGTCTCATTGTGTTCCCCTTCCCTCAATGTGATACAACATACCCCATAAGTCATTTTTGTCTGTCACTGCTACCTGCTCTTCCGCTTTAATCTACCTCTTACATCCAAGAATGCTTCCTAACTTTCCCTGTCAACAAATAAAAGAGGAGCTTTTGTCCCACAAAAAATTAAACGCTACACATAACACTCAACTTCACACCTATGTGTATAGTTTACACAAGCAATTTAGTTCAGTTAGCCTTCAAAGTCTGCTATTTTGACACAATATTTACAATGTCATTAACATAAAAATTCTAAAATAATGAAGATAACCATGACAGTTTAAAGAAGAAGTTTCAGAGATATGGGCCTATCCCATCTCCATACTGCTTATTCCTGAATTGTTCATCTAGTCTTTTGTTATCTGCTTGCTTCCTGTTTTCATTTGTGTTCTATCTTTCCATCTCCAACCTTAATCTGGTCCAAATATAAATAAACAAGACTTACACATGACCACAAATGGCTTACAAACATGCATATTATGTCTGTACTTATCTGTTTCATAATGTTTAGCATGTCAGTGCTGAACAGAGGGGGACTACTAGTTCTCTTCTTATGGCAAAAATAAAGAACATTTTTTTTTGTATACACTAAGACTTTGCCATGAACTGTGCATCAAATCTGAACATTGCTGCATGTGAGGAAGCAATTCATACATAGTTAGAGAAAGGAAAGGTGAGTCTGAGCTCTATAACTGATTTCATGGCTCAGTGTATAAATTATGTGTGAAGTCTATTCCACTGCACACATTTCAGTGCTTTAATCAACTGAGGGTGGGATGTTGTTTCACATTTTTCTTCTCAGTTTGCAACTGTCTTAAATTCTTCAGGAAATGACATATCATTTGCAGAGTGATAACTAGAAATGAAATATTGAAATCTGTTTTAAATATTTGCTTGTTATTAGTTTGGATATGGTATACATTTCCATGATATGTCTCACTGACTGTGTCATACAGATAGACATACTTACAACACTGGTTAATGTGCTGATATGGAAAATGTAACTGAGATGTTTTATACTCCATTGTGCAATGTATGTCCATGTCACCCACGTCCTCCCTGCTTTTACCACCTTTGCAATTGTCAGTCACACGCAGTATAAGTTGTTCTCTGGCTTCACTTGATATTGCATTGATTTGGAGAATATCATTTCCTCAAGCATGGTTTTCATTCATTTAATAGGTAATTAGCATCAGTCTTAGAAACATATACTTTGCTCCCTTCAATGACATTTCATCCTAAGTGACTCATTTATCACATAACTCATATGGACAAAGAGGTTTTAAGAAAAAAAAAATATTATTTCTGTCCTTAATGTTTTGTGACAGCTGGAACAGAGCAATATTACTATCCATCAATAAAAAACAATAAATGACAGTTCTCACTGGAAGGCAAAACCTGAGAAAAATCCTTCGGCCATACTAATGATTTGCTGACCATCGCATGAGCGAGCCCACCCTCAAGGCATGACAGAAAGCAATATTGATATAAGGATAAGTCATTGTTGTTAATTTACCTGTCAAAACTTCCACATACTCCTGATGTGACGTTTGACTTGTCTGTAGAGAATGTGGAGGATTGTGAGCCAGTGTTTACTGGTGTCTGTTTAACATTACTCATTTTGGAGTCTTCCTCACCATTGCAATGCTTTCTTCAAATGTCTTCATTCTGAAAACTGTTGTGCCCTTCTTTGGTGGTTGTGATGTTTCTAGCTATTATACAGGTCAAGAGAATGTGGATTAGGCAGGCAGAGGTTCAAATACAATGAGGTGTATGCAGTATCTGTGTGAAACGCAATTTGTTATTTGCAGTAATAAATTAGGGAATGGATATGATGTAAAATATTCTGCTTGGACTTGAGAGGTGGAGGGTTTTGATACCTCAAGTGATGTAGTCCCTTTTAACCCTGCATTTTCATTCTCAACACTCTGTTCATAATATCATTTCACGTGTGCTTTCTGACAGCCATTGTATAACTTCTTCTGTGTTGTCCATAGGTAGTACATAGGTCAAGAGAATGCAAGCTATGCAGGCAGGGGTTTAAATTCAATGTGATATATGTTGTATCTGTGTGAAAAGTAATTTGGAACATAAAATAATGACTTATTGAACAGACAGAATATCAGGTATTCTATTTGGGTGTGAAAGATGGATGATTTTGATCTCTTAGGTGCTTTAGTCCCTTTTAACCCTTCTCATTTCCATTGTCACACACTATTGCAAATATCCATTCAAATGGGCACTTGGTGACAACTGCCATTTAAATAATTCTGTGGAATCCATAGCTATCACACAGATCAAGAGAATGTGACTTGGGTAGGCAGCAGCTCAAATATAATGAGGTGTATGTCATACCACTGTGAAAAGCAATTTGTGTCATGCAGTAGTAACTTCATGAACAGATATGATGCCAGGTATTCTACCTGGATATGACAGTTTGACAGGTGTGGGGTTTCGACCCCCTATGTACTGTAGTCTCTTTTAACCATACTCATTTACATTTAGACACATTGTGTCTTTGTGGATTTAGAGAAGGCATATGACAGGGTGCCTAGAGCGGAGTTGTGGTATTGTATGAGGAAGTCGGGAGTGTCAGAGAAGTATGTAAGAGTGGTACAGGATATGTACTAGGGTAGTGTGACAGCGGTGAGGTCTGCGGTGGGAGTGACAGATGCGTTTAAGGTGGAGGTGGGATTACATCAAGGATCAGCTCTGAGCCCTTTCTTATTTGCAATGGTGATGGACAGGTTGACAGACAAGATCATACAGGAATCCCCGTGGACTATGATGTTTGCAGATGACATTGTGATCTGTAGTGAGAGTAGGGAACAGGTGAAGGAGATCCTGGAGAGGTGGGGATATGCTCTAAAGAGAAGAGGAATGAAGGTCAGCAGGACTAAGACAGAATATATGTGTGTGAATGAGAGGGAGGATAGAGGAATGGTGAGGATGCAGGGAGTAGAGGTGGCAAAGGTGGATGAGTTTAAGTACTTGGGATCAACAGTTCAGAGTAATGGTGAGTGTGGAAGAGAGGTGAAGAAGAGAGTACAGGTAGGATGAAGTGGGCAGAGAACAGTGTCAAGAGTGATTTGTGACAGATGAGTACCAGTAAGAGTGAAAGGGAAGGTCTACAAGAGGGCAGTGAGACCAGTTATGTTATATGGGTTGGAGACAGTGGCATTGACAAAAAGGAAGGAGTCAGAGCTTGACGTGGCAGAGTTGAAGATGTTAAGATTTGCACTGGGATGGACTGGATTAGGAATAAGTATATTAGAGGCTCAGCCCAGGTTGGAAGGTTTGGAGATAAAGCCAGAGAGGCAAGATTAGGTTGGTTTGGACATGTGCTGAGGAGGGATGCAGAGTATATTGGGAAAAAGATGCTAAGGATGAAGCTGCCAGGTAACAGGAAAAGAGGGAGGCCTAAGATAAGGTTTATTGATGTGGTGAGAGAGGACATGCAGGTGGTTGGTGTGACAGAGCAAGATGCAGAAGACAGGAAGAAATGGAAACAGCTGATCTGCTGTGGTGACCCCTAATGGGAGCAGTCGAAAGAAGAAGAAGATTTACATTCAGACACAGTGTATACAATATCCATTCAAATGTGTACTTTCTGCCCTCTATTGTATAATTTCTTCTGTGGCATCTGTAGTTAGTACACTGGTGAAAAACATATGGTTTAAATAGGAAGGGATTTAAGTCCACTGAGGCAGACATTGTCCAGTATGATAAATAATGCATACCTTATAGTAAGCAGGTACAATTTATTTTGGTAATAAGTATGGGATATTTGTGTTACTGCTTGCCATTACTGTGAAATCTGGCAGTACAGTTGACGGTTATTTTTTGATCCCTTTATTGTTGTATGCTGTTCACTAATACTCTGTTTTGCAGTATTATACAGTCACAAGGCAATAGTGAACTACACTAAAAACAATAACTTCCCAGTGATATTATCATAGCACATACACTACAACAAAAGAGTGCCACAACTACACATATCTTTTATCTGCATCGTAAGTTGCATGATTGTTGGTGGAAGACACCATAGTTATCCTTAAGTAAAAGCAGATGAATGTTGCTTCTCGTTGTATAGGAAAAACTTTCTTAAAACATCCATATTGCCATAAAACCACCTTCAGTCTACTTTTTGGTGTAATGCTTTTTATCACAACTCTCTTGGCACTTTTATGTTTTCCATAAAAATGATATAATGTAACCTTCAAGTACACTAAGAATTCAGCTTTTGCCATGTATCTGATGTGATGGTTGTTGCAGGACACTAGGCAGTAATGAAAAAATGTGTCTTTTTAGGCACAACGTGATGAAATATGTACATTCTCAATACTTTTGGTAAGGCATTGTAAGTCCAAGGTTGCTACATGTTTCATAGCAAATGAGTGTGAAAGTCACTACCTCAGGGCAACATACAATCATTTTTAATGACTTTTATAATATAGTAAAGGTTTATGGCTAACATTTCGATATTGTATTGTATGGTGCATATTGTTACATCATATTACTATATTATTTTATATCCTTCATCTCCTGTGTATGCTTCACTTTTTAAATCATCCATATTGTCATAAAACCTCCTTCAGTCTAACTTTCTGTGCAATGTCTTTTTTCCACAACTGTCTTTGTACTTCTATGTTTTTCATCTCCTTGGATTCTGTCATATAGTGTAACTGCAACCACAGCCTCAGCATATGTTTTAATTACTTTTCCATTCAACATGCATTTATGAAGGTGTTTGTTGCTGTTGATTGCATCAACATTAAACAACTTTGTGCAGGTACTCACATCAACTACTGGGGGTTCTTGTGTACCTTCATTGTTAACTTCTTGTATTTAGATGTGGCCACAAGGGGGCTTACTATGATTTTTTTTTTTTTTTATTTAACATTTGCTGACCAGGAAAGTCCAACTAGGTTCCACAGAGCCTGTTTTCAGCGGAGGCCTGGGGAGAAATGCTTCAGATGCATGTCTTTAGAATGTGGGAGGAAACCGGAGTACCCAGAGGAAACCCACGCGAATGCAGGGAAAACATGCAAACTCCGCACAGAAGGCACCCTAGCCAAGAATCAAACTGGAGAACCTCTTGCTGTGAGGCGACAACATTAACCGCTGCACCACTGTGCTGCCCAATGATGTAGGCACGAATCTGTGTTGTGGTCATGCAGAGAGGCTCCTTGCTCTGCACACTGGCTTGGTAACATGCATGTCTGATAAGTATTGCTGCTCATCATGCTGGGAAGGTGAATTTCTTGTCATCCATGTCTGAACACATAATAATGTGGATACAGTCAGAGACTTGATCATAATTCTCTAAATTATTCAGTGAAGCAAAAAGTATAACTCATGAAGTTTGCATGCCACTCTAAAATGTTTGAACACCAAAATATTCATAACACAAAACATCCATACCAAACACTCAATATCCCAAACCATATATGTACAATGTACATAAAATACATTTAAAATGATTTCATCCAGGGAGAACCCCCCCCCCCACCTGCACCCACCACACCCCCTGATAATTATATATACCAACTATGAAATCACACTACAGTGGGGAAAAGGACAAAATCCCACTCCCTGCTGTAAAGTGATCTCATGCAAGCAGCTACAAGCATCTTTCAAAATACTGCAGTTTCAGTCTTACATGCCGGTAGCTGCATTCTGACCATTTAACTTTACAAATGTAGACTTTGGCCGGCATTCATAGTTAGTTATGTAAATGTGTTTAGACTGTTTGCAGTGTTCATGGATGAGTGCATTTGAGCTGCAACATAGAGGGCCATTTATGCAAATGTGTGATTACCTTGAATGTGCCATCTCTAAAGAGATGGAAGTGATGAATGATGTACATTTTCATATGCTAATGAAGTATGTTGTACACTGTGAAGATTGGGGAAAGATGGGTGAAGGCTGCCAGCCTAGTCAAATAGAATTTGAAACATAATACTATAATTTGTATAAATAAATGTAAAATACAGGCTTGTGTTTTTAAATGAAAGAAAACACTGTAAAATGTGAACTTCAAGATTATTGCAACATTGCCATCTTCTGTAAGGAAAATCAAGCCAAGCATTTCAAATGTTCTTTGAAGTTACAATTATCTAAATGGTGGTACCGAAGTGGCTAGCTGAACACATTCTTTCTATTGTCTTAACTTAAGGAATAATTGAGTATACATGTGAAATGTCTTTTATTGTTGTAGTTTCCTGAGCAGGTGTTAGCTTGCTAAATAATGCAGTTTGTTTGCCTGGGAACTCCAGACTAGGTATCAAAATGATGTAATGTGAATACTGGGAAAACCTGTGTGTCAAAATGATGTAATTTGGGAGGGCCTTAGCAGAGCTGTTTGTTAGTGAGTTTAAAAAACTATTGTTCAGTGAGAGACTGAGAGCATTTTGTCTTGGACCATCAACCCCAGAACTGCTTATGCTCTTTATATATGTAAGTATGATTACAGCACTGTGTTTTCTCTTAAGAATAGCTAAAGATTAGAAAGTTAGATTAAGTGTTTTTCTTTGACATCATACCTGTCCTACTGTACTGTTTTAAGTTTCTGTGTGATCTCTGAACTCTTAGATATCTCTGTGGTGTAGTAGTATTGTCTTATGTTTTAATTATTTATTTTTAAATATTTTAAAAACCATTACCTGTGGCTGGTTTGTGTAGCACATTGCATATTTATAGAGTTCATTGTAATAGGCCACTCTAATAAGCCTTAGACTGAATAGTCACATTACCAATTGGATAATAATATTGCACAGTAATAATTAGACACCTTTTTAAGGGCCTTTGGGTAGCTGATAATTATTAGCTGGTGGTGTCAGAAATTACTACCGTATAGTCTGGGTAAAGGGGCACAGCTGGATAATCTGTGTCAGCCTTTCCCAGGAGTGTCTGTGAAGTTGTATAAATACTTATCTCAAAGTGTGTGGTGTGTCAGCTTCCTGGGCAGGGGCACAAAGGACTGGTGGGACAGAGAGGGTACCGGAGGTTAGCTTGCCAGCTAGGCTGAGATCTGGACCCTATAGCTGTGCCAGTGCGGAGTCTTATTTGGGATCTGGAGAGCAAGGGAGCAACCAGTCCCAGACTGACTGTGATCTCTGTGTGCAGTTAAGGGAAATTGTACTTTGCTGTGTGTATTTGTTATCCTTTCCTCTTCTATGAGACGACCTCCCTGGTGTTGGTGGTGAGGATTTAGGCTCCTTGATTGCTGGGCCAGTGCATGGTTGTCACATATCTGGTGGCAGTGGTTGGGATAAGATATTTTCACAAGTGTTTGGCAGTGGTGGGATCTACTTCACAAACTAATTGGCTTGTAGTGGTGTGGGTAGAGTGAATCCCGTAGCTTATGTACAGTGATCTCTGAAGGAGTTTTGTACTCTAAATCAGCCATGCAGTATATACTCAGAGTTCAGATTTAGCTTAGGTAGTCAGGGTGAGCAGACAGCATGTCAGCACAGGAGTATGGAAAGCTGACAAGGAGCCAGCTGGTGGAGATGTGTCAGGCTAGGGGACTGGTGCATGGAAACCTGACTAAGGCAGACCTGATTGCAGCCTTGGTTACAGCTGATCAGAAAACAGCATTCAGGAGGACAATCAGACTGGCAGTGGAGATACAATATCCTTGGAGAATGGACAGCTCAACTATTCTGCGAAGGACAATCATACTGGCAGCAGAGATACAATATCCTTGGAGAATGGACAGCTCAACTTTTCTGCAGTGGACTTAAAAATCCAGCTGGAGCTAAAGAGACTTGAGTTAGAGGCCAAAGAAAAGGAGCACCAGAGGAAGCATGAGAGGGAAATGCTGACTCTTTGCCAGAGTCATGGAGATAATGGGGAAGGGAGTAACTGGACCCCAGAAGCACAACAGGTCAGTAAAATTCTTCCGCAATTTAAAGAGGGGGATAATTTTGATAGTTTCATTCACATGTTTGAAAGGGTATGCAAACAGTATAGTTTTGACCAAAGGTTCTGGGTATGGTTCCTGGCCCCCTTACTCCATGGGGAAGCTGTAACTTGTATATCACAAATGCCTGACTCTGTCTGTTTTGATTATACTGCTGTAAAGAAATGTCTGTTAGAATATTTTAAGCTAACACCTGAAATGTATAGGAAAAAGTTTTGTGAACATAGACGCAAAGCAGATGAAAATGTATGTGAATATGTTGCTGAACTGAGCACGTATTTCCATAGCTGGGTGAGTGGATGTCAGGTCACCACTTTTGAAGGGCTGGCAGACCTTTTGGTGAGGGAACAAGCCCTTAGCACTTTGCCTGAGGACATGAGGATCTGGATAGCTGATAGACAATGTGCTACTTCAGATGAGTTAGGGAAGAAGGGATACCTATACCTTGCCAGCAGGGCAGCCCTGCACAGGAAGGGGACTCCCAGTACTGGTCATGGGTCTAAAGGAACCCATGGTGGGCAGCACAGACTGCCCCAACAGAATCTGTCA
Organism: Protopterus annectens; assembly: GCF_019279795.1. Classification (NCBI taxonomy): domain Eukaryota; kingdom Metazoa; phylum Chordata; order Ceratodontiformes; family Protopteridae; genus Protopterus; species Protopterus annectens. The sequence goes on along the minus strand of NC_056728.1, from coordinate 1,219,019,169 downwards.
GTAGCAGGAGAAGCCACTAGTCCAGGTACACATCCAGGAGCTAGGGTTAAATGTTTTGAATGCAACCAGTGGGGCCATGTGGCATACAGATGTCCAGGGAGGCAATGTGGGGAACCAAAGGTGAGGGAGCCAGTAAGTGGGAAAGACAAAATGCCAATAGCAGGTTGTCTTGAGACAACAGGGGTATGGAACTACCATCCTGCAGATGTCCTGATAGGGAAGGATTTGGATGAGGCAGTACCATGTAGTTATGCAGTTATATGTAGTGAGGCTAAGAGGCAAGCATGTGGGTCTGGTAGCCTGGGGGATACCCAGACAGACTGCATACTTGCAGCCAGGACTGGTGAGGTGGTTACTTCAGGGAGTGAGCTACTCTGTAGCAGTGATACTGAAGGTGAGCCACAGCTGCTTGTGGGTACTGATGTTCCCTTGGACAGGGTAACTGCAAGGGTAGAGGTGAGTAGTAGTACCCAGGCTGACAGTGAGGCACCACTGTCAGAGAATTCCAGACTTCCTGTGGAAGGGGAGCTGGGAAGGGTTACAAGGAGGGAGTTGAGACAGGCTCAGCACTCAGACCCTACATTGCAAGGCCTGAAGCAGGTAGCTAGGGAGGCACCTGATTCTCAAGAGAAGGGGGAACCTGTATACTGGGACAAAGGGTTACTATACAGAGAGTGGACCCTGAGGGAGGGCTAGATGAGGAGAGAGTACAGCAGTTGATAGTGCCTAGAGCCTACCATCTGGTGCTTCCAGCCATAGCCCATGATATTCCCTTTGCAGGTCATATGGGCATAAAACGCACAAAGAGGCATATTATGCAAAATGACTATTGGCCTGGAATTTCCAGAGATGTAACAGGGTACTGCAGGACCTGTGAGCAGTGCCAAAATGTAGGCAAGGCAGGAGACAAGGTGAGAGCTCCTTTGATGCCTTTGCCTGTGATTGAGGAGCCATTTCAGAGGGTAGCTATGGATATTGTGGGCCCTCTGTGTACCCCAAGTTCCACAGAAAAAAATATATCCTAGTGGTAGTGGATTATGCTACATGATGCCCTGAGGCAGTGGCTTTGTCCTCCATTGAGGCAGAGAAGGTGTTAAATGCTTTGTTAGAACTTTTCAGCAGGGTAAGTTTCCCAAAAGAAATACTGACTGACAGAGGTGCCAATTTCATGTCAGACCTGCTGGCTTGTCTGTGGAAGTCCTGTGGGGTGAAGCACATGAAGACCACCCCCTACCATCACCAGACTAATGGTCTTGTTTAGAGGTTAAACTCTACAATCAAGTCCATGATACAGGCATTTGCAGATCAGTTTAAGAGCTAGTGGGACAAATATTTTCCCCATCTGTTGTTTGCTTACAGAGAGGTTCCCCAGGAATCCACAGGTTTTTCACCCTTTGAGTTGCTGTATGGGCATATGGTGAGGGGACCTGTAGATTTAATTCTAAATGAGTGGGAAGGTGAGTGTGAGTCTCACAAGGAGTCTGTTGTGGCATACGTCCTAAACCTCAGGACAAGGCTCAGGGAACTCATGGGCTTGGTCCAGGAGAACCTTGCAGAAGCCCAACAACAGAAAAAGATGTGGTATGACAGGAATGCTCGAGCTAGGGAATATGCTGTGGTACAGCAGGTAATGGTTCTCATTCCTGTCAGACACAACAAACTGCAAGCAGCTTGGGAGGGACCCTACAAGGTGGTAAGAAAGGTAAGTGATGTTAACTACATGGTGGAAGTGCTAGGCAGATGGCAGGGGCACAAACTGTGCCATGTTAACATGATGAAACCTTACTATGATAGGGAGGCCCTTGTGCTGAGCATTTGCAGCAGATTGCAGGAGGAGTCTGAGGGAGATCTGGGGACTGATCTCCTCAGTGAGACTCGGGCTGACACCTCAGTGGAAGGAGTAGCAATGTCTCAGCAGCTATCTCCTACCCAGGTTCGAGGAATCTGAGCAGTGTTGCAGGAATTTTGGGACATGTTCACTGGGAAACCAGGGTACACCCACCTGGTGCAGCACCAGGTGGATATAGGACCCCAAAAGTCTATTAGGCAGGCCCCTTATAGGGTGCCTGAGAGAGTCAAACAGACTCTGAGGTAAGAGGTACAGGAGATGTTGGAACTAGGGGTGATTCAAGAGTCCATCAGTCCCTGGGCCATGCCAGTGGTGTTGGTACAAAAGAAGGATGGCAGCACCAGGTTCTGTGAGGATTACAGGAAATTAAATAGTCACACAGAGTCAGATGCTTACCCCATGCCTAGGACAGATGAGACCCTAGAGCAGCTGGGTGGGGCTAAGTATCTTACAACCATTGATCTTACCAAGGGATATTGGCAGATGCCCTTGACTCCCAGTGCTAGAGAGAAGTCAGCCTTTGTGACTTTTTTTGGCTTGTATGAGTTCACAAAGATGCCCTTTGGGATGAAGAATGCTGCAACGACTTTCCAGAGGCTGGTGGATAACATCCTAGCAGGAGCAGGAGTGTTTTCCTTGCTTACCTAAATGATATTGCCATCTACAGCCATTCCTGGCCAGAGCACCTTCAGCATGTCAGGGAGGTGCTGGGCAGACTACAGAGGGCAGGGTTGACCATTAAGCCAAGCAAATGTCAGGTGGGTATGGCAGAGGTCTCCTACCTAGAACATAGAGTGGGGAGTGGTAAGATAAGGCCAGAACCTTCCAAAGTGGAAGCTATTCAGGCATGGCCTGCACCTGTTACCAAAAAGCAGGTGAGGGCATTCTTAGGGACAGCAGGGTACTACAGAAAGTTTGTCCCTAGTTATAGTACCATAGCTGCTCCTCTCACAGACCTGACAAGGAAGAACAGGCCAGATAAGGTAGTGTGGACCCCAGCATGTGAGCAGGCATTTCAGAAGCTTAAAGAAGCTTTGGGAGGACCCCCTCTGTTAGCCAGTCCAGATTACAGCAAATACTTTGTTGTGAAGGTGGATGCTTTGAATCATGGGGTGGGGGATGTACTTAGCCAGATTTCTTCAGAGGGGGGAGAGAACCCAGTGGTTTATCTCAGTCATAGGCTCCAACCCTGGGAGGAATGCTATGTAGCTGTAGAAAAGGAATGTCTAGCCATAGTGTGGGCACTGCAGAAACTTCAGCCTTATCTGTATGGAAGAAAATTAACTGTAATGACAGATCACAACCCTCTAATATGGTTAAATAGAGCCAGTCAGCAAAATGACAAATTGCTAAGATGGAGCCTGGGGTTGCAAGCGTATGATATGTCAGTGCAGCACCGCAGTGGGAGTAGCAATACCAATGCAGATGTGCTTTCAAGCCAGAGAATGGGGTGAGGTACACCCAGATAGACCTAATCCTCTCAAGTGGCGTTTCTCAAGGGTCACTTGAAAAACTAGCTTGAGTTCTCCAGCGAGGAAGAGATGTGAAGATTGGGGAAAGATGGGTGAAGGCTGCCAGCCTAGTCAAATAGAATGTGATACATAATTCTATCATTTGTATAAATAAATGTAAAATACAGGCTTGTGTTTTTAAATGAAAGAACACACTGTAAAATGTGAACTTCAAGATTATTGCAACATTGCCATCTTCTGTAAGGAAAATCAAGCCAAGCATTTCAAATGTTCTTTGAAGTTACAATTATCTAAATGGTGGTACCGAAGTGGCTAGCTGAACACATTCTTTCTATTGTCTTAACTTAAGGAATAATTGAGTATACATGTGAAATATCTTTTATTGTTGTAGTTTCCTGAGCAGGTGTTAGCTTGCTAAATAATGCAGTTTGTTTGCCTGGGAACTCCAGACTAGGTATCAAAATGATGTAATGTGAATACTGGGAAAACCTGTGTGTCAAAATGATGTAATTTGGGAGGGCCTTAGCAGAGCTGTTTGTTAGTGAGTTTAAAAAACTATTGTTCAGTGAGAGACTGAGAGCATTTTGTCTTGGACCATCAACCCCAGAACTGCTTATGCTCTTTATATATGTAAGTAGGATTACAGCACTGTGTTTTCTCTTAAGAATAGCTAAAGATTAGAAAGTTAGATTAAGTGTTTTTCTTTGACATCATACCTGTCCTACTGTACTGTTTTAAGTTTCTGTGTGATCTCTGAACTCTTAGATATCTCTGTGGTGTAGTAGTATTGTCTTATGTTTTAATTATTTATTTTTAAATATTTTAAAAACCATTACCTGTGGCTGGTTTGTGTAGCACATTGCATATTTATAGAGTTCATTGTAATAGGCCACTCTAATAAGCCTTAGACTGAATAGTCACATTACCAATTGGATAATAATATTGCACAGTAATAATTAGACACCTTTTTAAGGGCCTTTGGGTAGCTGATAATTATTAGCTGGTGGTGTCAGAAATTACTACCGTATAGTCTGGGTAAAGGGGCACAGCTGGATAATCTGTGTCAGCCTTTCCCAGGAGTGTCTGTGAAGTTGTATAAATACTTATCTCAAAGTGTGTGGTGTGTCAGCTTCCTGGTCAGGGGCATAAAGGACTGGTGGGACAGAGAGGGTACCGGAGGTTAGCTTGCCAGCTAGGCTGAGATCTGGACCCTATAGCTGTGCCAGTGCGGAGTCTTATTTGGGATCTGGAGAGCAAGGGAGCAACCAGTCCCAGACTGACTGTGATCTCTGTGTGCAGTTAAGGGAAATTGTACTTTGCTGTGTGTATTTGTTATCCTTTCCTCTTCTATGAGACGACCTCCCTGGTGTTGGTGGTGAGGATTTAGGCTCCTTGATTGCTGGGCCAGTGCATGGTTGTCACATATCTGGTGGCAGTGGTTGGGATAAGATATTTTCACAAGTGTTTGGCAGTGGTGGGATCTACTTCACAAACTAATTGGCTTGTAGTGGTGTGGGTAGAGTGAATCCCGTAGCTTATGTACAGTGATCTCTGAAGATGTTTTGTACTCTAAATCAGCCATGCAGTGTATACTCAGAGTTCAGATTTAGCTTAGGTAGTCAGGGTGAGCAGGCAGCATGTCAGCACAGGAGTATGGAAAGCTGACAAGGAGCCAGCTGGTGGAGATGTGTCAGGCTAGGGGACTGGTGCATGGAAACCTGACTAAGGCAGACCTGATTGCAGCCTTGGTTACAGCTGATCAGAAAACAGCATTCAGGAGGACAATCAGACTGGCAGTGGAGATACAATATCCTTGGAGAATGGACAGCTCAACTATTCTGCGAAGGACAATCATACTGGCAGCAGAGATACAATATCCTTGGAGAATGGACAGCTCAACTTTTCTGCAGTGGACTTAAAAATCCAGCTGGAGCTAAAGAGACTTGAGTTAGAGGCCAGGCATTTACAGATAGAAGCCGAAGAAAAGGAGCATCAGAGGAAGCATGAGAGGGAAATGCTGACTCTTCGCCCGAGTCATGGAGGTAATGGGGAAGGGAGTAACTGGACCCCAGAAGCACAACAGGTCAGTAAAATTCTTCCGCAATTTAAAGAGGGGGATAATTTTGATAGTTTCATTCACATGTTTGAAAGGGTATGCAAACAGTATAGTTTTGACCAAAGGTTCTGGGTATGGTTCCTGGCCCCCTTACTCCATGGGAAAGCTGTAACTTGTATATCACAAATGCCTGACTCTGTCTGTTTTGATTATACTGCTGTAAAGAAATGTCTGTTAGAATATTTTAAGCTAACACCTGAAATGTATAGGAAAAAGTTTTGTGAGCATAGACGCAAGGCAGATGAAAATGTATGTGAATATGTTGCTGAACTGAGCACGTATTTCCATAGCTGGGTGAGTGGATGTCAGGTCACCACTTTTGAAGGGCTGGCAGACCTTTTGGTGAGGGAACAAGCCCTTAGCACTTTGCCTGAGGACATGAGGATCTGGATAGCTGATAGACAATGTGCTACTTCAGATGAGTTAGGGAAGAAGGGAGACCTATACCTTGCCAGCAGGGCAGCCCTGCACAGGAAGGGGACTCCCAGTACTGGTCATGGGTCTAAAGGAACCCATGGTGGGCAGCACAGACTGCCCCAACAGAATCTGTCAGTAGCAGGAGAAGCCACTAGTCCAGGTACACATCCAGGAGCTAGGGTTAAATGTTTTGAATGCAACCAGTGGGGCCATGTGGCATACAGATGTCCAGGGAGGCAATGTGGGGAACCAAAGGTGAGGGAGCCAGTAAGTGGGAAAGACAAAATGCCAATAGCAGGTTGTCTTGAGACAACAGGGGTATGGAACTACCATCCTGCAGATGTCCTGATAGGGAAGGATTTGGATGAGGCAGTACCATGTAGTTATGCAGTTGTATGTAGTGAGGCTAAGAGGCAAGCATGTGGGTCTGGTAGCCTGGGGGATACCCAGACAGACTGCATACTTGCAGCCAGGACTGGTGAGGTGGTTACTTCAGGGAGTGAGCTACTCTGTAGCAGTGATACTGAAGGTGAGCCACAGCTGCTTGTGGGTACTGATGTTCCCTTGGACAGGGTAACTGCAAGGGTAGAGGTGAGTAGTAGTACCCAGGCTGACAGTGAGGCACCACTGTCAGAGAATTCCAGACTTCCTGTGGAAGGGGAGCTGGGAAGGGTTACAAGGAGGGAGTTGAGACAGGCTCAGCACTCAGACCCTACATTGCAAGGCCTGAAGCAGGTAGCTAGGGAGGCACCTGATTCTCAAGAGAAGGGGGAACCTGTATACTGGGACAAAGGGTTACTATACAGAGAGTGGACCCTGAGGGAGGGCTAGATGAGGAGAGAGTACAGCAGTTGATAGTGCCTAGAGCCTACCATCTGGTGCTTCCAGCCATAGCCCATGATATTCCCTTTGCAGGTCATATGGGCATAAAACGCACAAAGAGGCATATTATGCAAAATGACTATTGGCCTGGAATTTCCAGAGATGTAACAGGGTACTGCAGGACCTGTGAGCAGTGCCAAAATGTAGGCAAGGCAGGAGACAAGGTGAGAGCTCCTTTGATGCCTTTGCCTGTGATTGAGGAGCCATTTCAGAGGGTAGCTATGGATATTGTGGGCCCTCTGTGTACCCCAAGTTCCACAGAAAAAAATATATCCTAGTGGTAGTGGATTATGCTACATGATGCCCTGAGGCAGTGGCTTTGTCCTCCATTGAGGCAGAGAAGGTGTTAAATGTTTTGTTAGAAATTTTCAGCAGGGTAAGTTTCCCAAAAGAAATACTGACTGACAGAGGTGCCAATTTCATGTCAGACCTGCTGGCTTGTCTGTGGAAGTCCTGTGGGGTGAAGCACATGAAGACCACCCCCTACCATCACCAGACTAATGGTCTTGTTTAGAGGTTAAACTCTACAATCAAGTCCATTATACAGGCATTTGCAGATCAGTTTAAGAGCTAGTGGGACAAATATTTTCCCCATCTGTTGTTTGCTTACAGAGAGGTTCCCCAGGAATCCACAGGTTTTTCACCCTTTGAGTTGCTGTATGGGCATATGGTGAGGGGACCTCTAGATTTAATTCTAAATGAGTGGGAAGGTGAGTGTGAGTCTCACAAGGAGTCTGTTGTGGCATACGTCCTAAACCTCAGGACAAGGCTCAGGGAACTCATGGGCTTGGTCCAGGAGAACCTTGCAGAAGCCCAACAACAGAAAAAGATGTGGTATGACAGGAATGCTCGAGCTAGGGAATATGCTGTGGTACAGCAGGTAATGGTTCTCATTCCTGTCAGACACAACAAACTGCAAGCAGCTTGGGAGGGACCCTACAAGGTGGTAAGAAAGGTAAGTGATGTTAACTACATGGTGGAAGTGCTAGGCAGATGGCAGGGGCACAAAGTGTACCATGTTAACATGATGAAACCTTACCATGATAGGGAGGCCCTTGTGCTGAGCATTTGCAGCAGATTGCAGGAGGAGTCTGAGGGAGATCTGGGGACTGATCTCCTCAGTGAGACTCGGGCTGACACCTCAGTGGAAGGAGTAGCAATGTCTCAGCAGCTATCTCCTACCCAGGTTTGAGGAATCTGAGCAGTGTTGCAGGAATTTGGGGACATGTTCACTGGGAAACCAGGGTACACCCACCTGGTGCAACACCAGGTGGATATAGGACCCCAAAAGTCTATTAGGCAGGCCCCTTATAGGGTGCCTGAGAGAGTCAAACAGACTCTGAGGGAAGAGGTACAGGAGATGTTGGAACTAGGGGTGATTCAAGAGTCCATCAGTCCCTGGGCCATGCCAGTGGTGTTGGTACAAAAGAAGGATGGCAGCACCAGGTTCTGTGAGGATTACAGGAAATTAAATAGTCACACAGAGTCAGATGCTTACCCCATGCCTAGGACAGATGAGACCCTAGAGCAGCTGGGTGGGGCTAAGTATCTTACAACCATTGATCTTACCAAGGGATATTGGCAGATGCCCTTGACTCCCAGTGCTAGAGAGAAGTCAGCCTTTGTGACTTTTTTTGGCTTGTATGAGTTCACAAAGATGCCCTTTGGGATGAAGAATGCTGCAACGACTTTCCAGAGGCTGGTGGATAACATCCTAGCAGGAGCAGGAGTGTTTTCCCTTGCTTACCTAAATGATATTGCCATCTACAGCCATTCCTGGCCAGAGCACCTTCAGCATGTCAGGGAGGTGCTGGGCAGACTACAGAGGGCAGGGTTGACCATTAAGCCAAGCAAATGTCAGGTGGGTATGGCAGAGGTCTCCTACCTAGAACATAGAGTGGGGAGTGGTAAGATAAGGCCAGAACCTTCCAAAGTGGAAGCTATTCAGGCATGGCCTGCACCTGTTACCAAAAAGCAGGTGAGGGCATTCTTAGGGACAGCAGGGTACTACAGAAAGTTTGTCCCTAGTTATAGTACCATAGCTGCTCCTCTCACAGACCTGACAAGGAAGAACAGGCCAGATAAGGTAGTGTGGACCCCAGCATGTGAGCAGGCATTTCAGAAGCTTAAAGAAGCTTTGGGAGGACCCCCTGTGTTAGCCAGTCCAGATTACAGCAAATAATTTGTTGTGAAGGTGGATGCTTTGAATCATGGGGTGGGGGATGTACTTAGCCAGATTTCTTCAGAGGGGGGAGAGAACCCAGTGGTTTATCTCAGTCATAGGCTCCAACCCTGGGAGGAATGCTATGTAGCTGTAGAAAAGGAATGTCTAGCCATAGTGTGGGCACTGCAGAAACTTCAGCCTTATTTGTATGGAAGAAAATTAACTGTAATGACAGATCACAACCCTCTAATATGGTTAAATAGAGCCAGTCAGCAAAATGACAAATTGCTAAGATGGAGCCTGGGGTTGCAAGCGTATGATATGTCAGTGCAGCACCGCAGTGGGAGTAGCAATACCAATGCAGATGTGCTTTCAAGCCAGAGAATGGGGTGAGGTACACCCAGATAGACCTAATCCTCTCAAGTGGCGTTTCTCAAGGGTCACTTGAAAAACTAGCTTGAGTTCTCCAGCGAGGAAGACATGTGAAGATTGGGGAAAGATGGGCGAAGGCTGCCAGCCTAGTCAAATAGAATGTGATACATAATTCTATCATTTGTATAAATAAATGTAAAATACAGGCTTGTGTTTTTAAATGAAAGAAAACACTGTAAAATGTGAACTTCAAGATTGTTGCAACATTGCCATCTGCTGTAAGGAAAATCAAGCCAAGCATTTCAAATGTTCTTTGAAGTTACAGTTATCTAAATGGTGGTGCTGAAGTGGCTAGCTGAACACATTCTCTCTATTGTCTTAACTTAAGGAATAATTGTTAGAGTATACATGTGAAATGTCTTTTATTGTTGTAGTTTCCAGAGCAGGTGTTAGCTTGCTAAATAATGCAATTTGCCTGGGAACTCCAGACTAACTGTCAAAATGATGTATTGTGAATACTGGAAAAACCTAAGAGTCAAAATGATGTAATTTGGGAGGGCCTTAGCAGAGCTGTTTGTTAGTGAGTTTAAAAAAATATTGTTCAGTGAGAGACTGAGAGCATTTTGTCTTGGACCATCAACCTCAGCACTGCTTATGCTCTTTATGTATGTAAGTAGGTTTATAGTACTGTGTTTTCTCTTAAGAATAGCTAAAGATTAGAAAGTTAGATTAAGTGTTTTTCTTTGACATCAGACCTGTCTTCCTTTATTGTTTTAAGTTTCTGTGTGATTTCTGAACTCTTAGATATCTCTGTGGTGTAGTAGTATTGTCTTGTATTTCAATTATTTATTATTAAATATTTTAAAAACCTTTGCCTGTGGCTGGTTTGTGTAAAGATAGTAGGCTCTAGAGTACATTGCATATTTATAGAGTTCATTGTAATAGGCCACTCTAATAAGCCTTAGACTGAATAGTCACATTACCAATTGGATAATAATATTGCACAGTAATAATTGGACACCCTTTTAAGGGCCTTTGGGTAGCTGATAATTATTAGCTGGTGGTGGGAGAAATTACTACCGTATAGTCTGGGTAAAGGGGCACAGCTGGAGAATCTGTGTCAGCCTTTCCCTGGAGTGTCTGTGAAGTTGTGTAATTACTTATCTCAAAGTGCATGGTGTGTCAGCTACCTGGGCAGGGACACAAAGCACTGATGGGACAGAGAGGGTACTGGAGGGTAGCTTGCCAGCTAGGCTGAAATCTGGACCCTATAGCTGTGTTAGTGGGGAGTCTTATTGGGGACCTGGAGAACAAGGGAGCAACCAGCCCCAGACTGACTGTGATATCTGTGTGCACTTAAGGGAAATTGTACTTTGCTGTGTGTATTTGTTATCCTTTCTTCTTCTATGAGACAACCTCCCTGGTGTTAGTGGTGAGGACTGAGGCTCCTTGATTGCTGGGCCAGGGCACGGTCGTCACCTACACCACTTGTAATTCACAGCAAAATGTTCCAGCTTTTCTGTTCTGGTTGCAGATGCTGTATATAAAGAGAAGTCTTATGAAATCTGTCAGAGTTGCAGATGGTGAAAATGTTGTCACTAGCTGCTAGCTTTCCAGGTGATCAGGTGCCATAATGGTTAAGGTTCTCACCTCCCATGCACAAGGTAAAAGGTTCAATCCTGACCTCCAACCAATGCCTGTTTGGAGTTTGCATGTTCTCCATGTGTCTCTGTAGGTTTTCTCCCACATACAAAATACATGTTAAGTGATTGTCTTAAACTCATTTAAGAATGGAGCTGGGGTCAACAGCACAGACTCTAGATGGTGACCTATAGGGGGAAAAGTCGAACAGACCAACCACTTAGGGCATCTGCTGTGACAGGGCTAGCCACTTGATGGTGACAATATGCCTGTAGATGATTCAGTCGTGTTGACTAATGTTGCCAAATTGGCATGAGTATATACTAGTGATAAGTTGGTTGAGGACCTGGCCTACTCCAACCTACACCAGGGACCCATGCTAATGGTAGCACAGGTATATGTGCCCCTACTGGCCAGTATGTGCCTGCCATAAAGCCCAGTATTCCTGTATCAATAAGCTACTGGCTGGCTGGTGTCCAGTTGTCCAGCTTGGGTTACTGGTGATCTCTCCTTTGAGCAAAAGCTGGAAGTAAAACCAATCAACCTTCCAAACATGAACTAAGTATCGCTACACTCAGGACAAGTCTTGGAAGTGGATGAGATGATGATAAGGAGGAATCTGGACATCCTTTGTATCCAGGAGACAAGATGGAAGGGCAGTACAGCAAAACAACGTGGCTTGGTATCTAGAATCTTCTACTCAGGAGGTGGACAAGTTAGAAATGGTGTGGGAATTGTGGAGAGTGAGAGGCTTCAGAAAGCAGTGAGCGATGTCATCAAACTTAGTGACTGATTCAATGCAATCAGACTACAGCATAATGATATGGCAGTATTCATAATCTCAGCCTATGCCCCATAGCAGGGGTGTGATCAAGAGGAAAAGAATGTATTCATACAGCCCTTGCAAGACCTACTAGATAAAGCAGGACAACAGGAATTGGTGTTGATTATGAGCGACCTGAATGCAAATATTGGGACAGGCATAACAGAATATGAGGACTGCCTGAGATCACATGTGTGGAGCAACATGAATAAAGAAGGAGATGCCATTCTAGACTTCTGTCTGGCAAATAGCTTGATAGTAGCCAGCACGTAGTTCAGAAAGAGAGACAGTCACAAGGTCACATACAAAGGTGGCCAACATGCAACTCAAGTAGACTTCCTCCTAGTAAGGAAAGGGCACTGGGGTAGAATCAGTGATTGCAAAGTCATCCCCGGTGAAACAATCAGTCCACAGCATAAACCAATGGTTGCCACAATCAGCTGCAAGCAGTGGTCAGAGAAGGCTCTACGGTCAACCGAGACCAGGCTGAATACCTGGAAGTTGACTAGAGAAAAAACACAGTAGCTTAAGGAATTACTCAGGGATCTAGCATCTCAAAAAGAAGAGGAAATAAGTGGAGCTGAAGAAGAATGGCAGCACCTCAAAACAGCATGTGTAAAGGTATAAGTGCTACAGAAGAGATATGTGGTCGACTCATGTATGGAAATAAGGTGCAGAAGGTACATAAGGAAAGCTGTTGGTGGATCAGGCTAAGAAAGAATACTACACAACATACATAATTTACAGCTAAATAGGTTTAATTTAGAATTTGATGGCTTAAGAGTGGGAAGAAAGGTACCATTCTTGGATGCTCTGCTTGACGGCACTGTTAATGAGAAAATAAGGATGGTAGTGCATAGAACATTTGAGGATGGCAAACCCTATTTGCATGGGCAGAGTTGCCATCCACCACATACTATAAAAGCTTTGCCACATAGTGAACTTTTAAGGTTACATTGATTGTATAATATGGAGTTGGATTTTTGGAAAGAATTACATATTCATTAAGAGCGAGTATGATAATATGACGTTGAAAAGATCTGTCGAAAATTTTAGAACAGAAAGGGTGGTAAGTGACTTGGATATGCATTCACATAAGAACCGAATAGGAAGAGGGAATAATCAAAGAAAACAGATATATTTTGTTACCACATATAATTTATTGAGTACACAAATAGTGGATTTATTAAAATTGTATTGGGGTTTTTTGGTGAATTTAAAGGATTTTGCTGATGTGTTATGTGAAACTCCATCATGTATTTCATATAAAAGAGGAATAAATATAAAAGGCATGTTGGTGCATGGTAGGTATACATGCCACCCAGATAAGGTACCTGATACTATTATGCTCGTAGGGACAATACCTTGTGGAATGTGTTCTAGTTGTAAATTTGTAGTGAATAGTTTTGGTAAAATTAATGGAGAGAAATTTGTAGTGAAACATAAATATGGTTATGATACAGAAGGGATAATTCAGGCATTAAAATGTCCCTGCAACAAATTTTATATAGGAGAGAGTAAAAGAGCATTCAAAACAAGGCTTCAAGAACACATGAGAGATTTAAAAGGGGTCGGGTTGAGAGCTCTGTTGCAATGCACTATAAAATGTACCATGGTAGTGAAGTTGGGGGGGGGGGGTTTGCAGGCCACAGTATTAGAACAAATACATGTTAACCAATATAGTAATGTGAATATAAAAGGTAGGCTTTTGTATAAAGAGTAAGTTTTTATACTGAAATATGATAATTTAATTCCCCATGGACTGAATACAGAACGCAACTGGAAATTTCTTATTTAGGTGGAGTTTCCTTTAAATGATTTAATTAGTATTAATTGATTAATGATGGTGTGGTTTAATGGTTTGCTATTACAAAGTGGAAATGAGTTTGTCCAAACTGCAATACATCAAAGGTATAATTTGAAAGTGTATGAAAAGCGAAAGTAAACTTACCGAATCAGGATTCTCAATAGTCAAACGGCAAATACAGTTCAACGGTCACATTTTCCATACAGCAAATATCGAAATCTCATTATTAACACGGTTCAAAATTGGGGAGTAAAATAATTTTGAAATTCAACATTGTATTTTGATGAGAAGAATAAATGAACAAAGTAATTTCTGCATTGTAATAGTAAACCTGGTTTAATATATATATATATGGTGCAGTTTTTTATGAACTGTTTTACTCATTGAAGGCTGTGTGCCAAAGCACTAGAGACTTTACTGGAATAAATCTTGGATGTCTGTCTTGGTGGTTTCTGTTTTGTTCTGCTGTGTTTCCTGCTTTTGCTGTTGCTGCTAAGAAAGAATACTAGCTGGCTAACAAAGAAGCTTAGAGAGGAGTCACAATAGCAAAGGACAAAGTATCAGAGGCACTCTACCAACTTCTGGAAAATGACTCAGTGGATGGTACAAAGAAAATCTATCGGGTTACAAGGGAAAGACAGAAAGATAAAAAAGATAGTCAGACTGCCTTCATAAGTGATGCCAGCAACAACCTACTCACCTAGTCCACAGGACATCAAAGACAGATGGAAGGATTACTTCTAGCAGCTTCTGAATGAAGAAAACTCCACAGAAGTAGTACTACCCCAGACACAGGCTATGATGAGAGAAGAGAAGGAACCCACCCTAGAAGAAGTAAGAACAGTGCTGAGGACAATGAAGACAGGGAAAGCAGCAGGTTCAGATAAGGTCTCAGCTGATATGATCAAGAGGTTGGGGGTAACGGGAAAAAATGGCTCCTGAGAGTACTCACAGCAATATGGAGGGAAAGGCATATCCCAGATTATTGGAGAATAATCATACTAGTGCCATTGTTTAAGAACAAAGGGGGGCATTCACGACTGTGGGAAGTACAGCGGTATCAAATTCCTATCGCACTGCATGAAAGTTCTGGAGAGGGTGACTGATAAACAAATATGCAGAGTAGTTGAAAATAAGATGGGAAATGAGCAGTTCAGATTCAGATCACGATGCACCACAACTGACCCAATGTCTGCAGGGAGACAGATACTTGAGAAGAAGCTATAAATGAGGAACGAGTCCAACTGGGTATTCCTAGACTTGGAGAAGACATATGACAATGTCCCAATAAAGCTGATCTGGGCAGTCATTTGGTAGTTCAAAGTCTAAAAAACATTGGTAGAACTAGTGCAAGCTATGTACAAGAACCCATGACTGACGTACAAACAGTGTTTGGTCCAAAGAGGGATTGCCAGTGGTAAGTAGGTGTACATCAGGGTTTAGCTCTGAGCTCACTGCTGTTCAAACTAGTAATGGACTACATTAACAAACAAGTCAGATGGGACAGATCAACAAAGTTGTATGCAGACAATATGGCATTACAGGCAGACTTTGAACAAGAACTTCAGCAAAGGGTAGGGGAATGGAATGCAGAACTGAAAACTCATGGGATGAAACTAAGTCATACCTCTCAATTGTCCAGATTTTTGCAGAATGTCCATACTTTTCCCTCATATTTTTGGTCTGTTCCTCATAAAATTTGGGGTTTTCTGGATTTTTGAGGCAAATCAGTGAGGATTGAATTCACCAAATAATGACAGGCATTTGAGTTTCATATCCTTCACGGTAACACAAGACCTTTTATTCTAGTAACTTTCTAAGTCTATAAGAGAAATATTTAAAAACTTATTTTGGAGCTTTGTCTCCCATTATTTTTGGCTTTGTCCAGATTTTCTATGCTAAGATGTTCAGAGCTATTAACTACATACAGATAAGACAGTTGTAATGGCAGCAAGTGAGGGAGAAGAAGCTGAGAATTGAGATGGAAGCATTCCTTTCAACTGCATAGATTTTCACAGAATGTCTAGATTTTTGCCTCATATTTTGGGTCCATTTCTCATAAAATTGTGATTTTCTGGCAAATCATTAAGAGCTGAAGTCAGAAATTAATGAATGACATTTGAGTTTCAGACTTCATACCCTTCAGAAAGTTCATGATAATAAAAAAAAACTGTTGTCCTATCAATTTTCTAAGTTTGTAAGAGCGATACTTAAAAAGTGTCCCTATGTTGGGGCCTTTGCTCTCATTATTGATGGCTTTGTCCAGATTTCTTGATCTAAGAGATTGAGAGGTATAGATAGAATGGAAATAGTGGAAAAAGTTAACAGCTTCAAGTATCTGGGAAAGGGGTGGTTGAAGGGAAGGGAAATCTGAGTGAGGAGGTCAAAGCTAGAATCAGATGGGCTGCAACCAAATGGCACATAGTGCCAGGGTTAGTGTATGACAAAGAATTCCAAAGAAGCTAAAAATATAAAAGTGTACAAAACAGTGGTGTGACCAGTACTACTATATGGTACAGAAACCTGGGCAGTAAAGGCAGAGCAGTTGAGGAAGCTAGAGATGATGGAGATGAAGTGCCTGAGTAGGATGCATACTGTGGGACAGATGACGGGATAAGGACAGAAGAGCAGAAGTCAAAGTAACTCCAGTTGCAGAAAAGGTCAAAGAGAACAGATTATGGTGATTCAGGCACATGTGCAGGAAAGCAGAAGCCAATCTGATAAAGAAGATTTGGGACAAACAGGAAGAAGGAAAGAGGAAATAAGGGGGTCTAGCAAAGAGGTGGATGGATTGGGTGAGAGAAGACCTGTGACAGTAAAGCATGACTGTAGAAGAAGGTAGGAGAGTGGCATTGAAAGGATAGAGAGATGGCAACAAGTGACATGACACCTGAACCCCATGTAGAAAATGAGATAAAGGGGAATGAGGATGATGATAGCTTTCCAGGTCTGACTACCTTGTCTTGGCTGAGCGAAAGCCACTTGCATTCAGCAGTACTCACCAGCGAAGAAGATGAAACTATAAGCAAAGGCTAACTCATTATAACTTTGACAGTCAGGAAAGCCTTGTTAGGTTGAGAGTGGACAGGGACATTAGAAGGGTCTTAGTAGATATGTGTGATGACTATAGGGGTACTGGAACAATGTATGGACTTCCTACCCCTTTTGACACCAAGCTATATACATAACCCTCACTAAACTCGCCATGGGGACTTTCCAGAGTCAGAATGGGGACATGTGAATCTCGCAGGCTTCTGCGTTGAGGATACTGCAGCAGTTCCTGGATGTACTCTTGACACATGAGGATCAGTATATCTATTTTCCAATATCACATCAAGACCAAGCCAAGAGTATAAATGTATTTTATGGGCTGGCACATTTCCCTGAGGTAGTTGATGTGATATATTACACCCATGTTGCAATTAGAGCCTGTTCTTATGCAGACAGGGAGTGGCACCACAATAGGAAGGCTACCATTCTATCAATTGCCAGGTAGTGTGTGATGCATGGAAGTGCATTACCAATGACTCTGCCCAGCATCCTGACAGTACACATGACTCCCATATCTGGCACACTAGCTCACTCTACCACCTCTTCCTGCATGGTAGGATGCCCAGTGTTCAAATTGGTGGTAAGTGAAAAACTATTTTTAAATTGCATTTAAAAAGTTATTCATGCTAAATACTAAACTTTTTGTCCCCCTCTCCTTTTTTTTTTGTTTTGTTTTTGTTTTTTTAGGTGATGTTGGATATCCACTGGAGCAATGGCTCCTGACACCAATGAAAAATGGGAAGCAAATAATACATCCCTCTCCCAGACCTGTATTGTCATTGAAGGGGTCTTTGACCTTCTGAAGAGCTGTTTCAGGTGCCTGCATGTGTCTCAGGGTGCCCTTCCATATGACCCAGCTACTGTGTGGGGGATGTTTACTGCATGTTACATTCTGCATAATTTGATCATGCACTGGTCTGGTTGTGAAGTGACCCATGCTGTCACTCAGCTCCTAGTTCAAGTCCCATTTTGACTAATGATGACCAACCAGCAGCAGTAGTAAGGGACCTCATGTGGCAGGCTCGTACACAGTATGCAGCTTCACAAGTAAAGAGGCAGTATCAAGTCCACAGCAATGGATCTTGACATTCAGGTTAGTATTTCCTTTATTGTAAAAAACATATAGAGTAATACTGATGAATGCAGAGATATCTGTGGGCCCTGCTGTGGAGTGCATGGTTTGCTGTCATTGTTCATCTAGCATTCTCCATCATCTAATTCTCTCATTCCAACCAGGAATCTCACAAAATTTAACAAAGACTTGTTCAACAGCATCCCAAGGTTCTTCAACTGGTCTGTACAAAAAACTCTCTCATTAGATGATGCGGCTACAATTTTTAATACTGTTTTTTAAACATCTTAAATAACCTTGCTCATCTATTTGTAAAAAGAATAAAAGTAAAACTCTCCCCTTGGTTATCCACCCTTACAAAAAAATGTTGTGCCTAACAAAGACAAGGCTTGGAGGGAGTGGTTAAATAAATACGAAAAAAAAATACTTTCAGAGATACACTGAACTTCATAATCAAGCTAAAAAGCAAGATAATATTATGATAAGAAACAACACTATGACCAACTACAGCTTAATCATAAAAATGATCCAAAAATGCTGATCCTCTATTCACAAATCAATCAATCCTGGCTCAAAAAAAAGATCTGTACCCCTCTTAAGCTTGCTGTCCCCCCTTGAAATAGCAAATACATTTAATAAATACTTTATAGAGAGTATTGCTGTTGCTGCAGTTACAAACAGCAAATAACCCTGTC
This sequence comes from Protopterus annectens, assembly GCF_019279795.1. NCBI lineage: Eukaryota > Metazoa > Chordata > Ceratodontiformes > Protopteridae > Protopterus > Protopterus annectens. The sequence continues at coordinate 1,219,000,808 of NC_056728.1, read as the reverse complement.
CTACACAAACCCATAAAATATTACCAACTACCTCTCCGCTACCACATTAACCTCTGAAAAAATATGAATCCAACAATTCTTAACCACAAATGCTAATAGCTTTACCCTAAAGCCTGCAACTGTATCTACTATGAAAAAACTGCTACTTAAACTTAAACCTTGCTCCACAACTCATGACAACCTCAACCTGAATACCTCAAGATGACAGCAGAAGCCATATTTTACCCAGTAGCTATCTTAATCAATAGATCCATACATGAATCTCATGTCCTAGCTATTTAGGAAAGATCATATGCCAACCCATTGCACAAGGGTGGAAACTCTACAGAAGTCTTTATCTTTCAGCCCACTGCAATTCTCTCTCCCCTGTCTCAAAAATCTTTGAAAAATGTATCCATGCTCAACTTCTTCACCATCTTCTCTCAGAACAACTCTTTACCAATACTGAACATGGATTCCTCCCTGACCTTAGTACAATTACTGCACTGTTAGCCTTTTTAGATAATATAAACAAGAAAAGGGACTCTGGCAAATTTATCTTTTCCATATTTCTGGATCTGTCGAAAGTCTTTGATTCCATCTCACATATGAAACTCCTTCACCAACTGTTCCATCTCTTCCTATTCCCTCCTTCACTTCAGTGGTTTTAAAAGCTTCCTGTCTGATAGACAGCAGACTGTTAGATGGCAACATATTTTCTCTCCTTATCTCTCTGTTACCACTGGTGTACTCCGAGACTGAAGTCTTGATCAACTTCTAGTTAACATTTTCATTAATGACCTCTATACCTCTTCTAGGTAAGTATTACTTATACAGTATGCTAATGAGTCAACACTAATATGTTCTTCTGATGCTCTGGTGGATCTTGAAATCACACAAGAAGCCTTCACCTCTGTTGCAAGCTGGCTTCATAATGTCCAGTTAAACAAACTACTTCTATTCCTCCCCAAAGCACATCTGAAGGACAAATCCAGATTCAAAATCTTCTCACTTAACAACACAGAGAGAGAAATTGTATCCAATACAATTCATGATGACCTCAGATCCGAATTTCACATTCAAAATAATGTAAAAAAATCACCAGAAACTTGGCATGCTTTAAATACATGCAAACCTTTTTACTAACTCTGCAAAAACCACCCTAGAAACCAATTACCCCTTCCTTCACTCTTATAAGGTGCTCTTATCCTTACTAACTTGCATGTACCTGTTAAAACTAAACTTGAAATATGCTACAAAGTTGCTAAATTTGCTGTCAGTAAACAATACTATATACATCACTGTACGGCCTTTAAAAGTTTGAACTGACTTGAACTACTCCACTATCTGAACTTCGTACTGCCCACAACATCATTTATAAACCCCAAGCCTGCCTGCACTAAGGTCTAGTCTTCCTCCTGATCACCCAAACAGACCCCTTTGTTCTAATGATAAACAACTGCTCACCATCTATAAACTTGAAAAAGCAATAGGAAATAGTTTTTGCTGTTACTCTGTTGCACAAAAAATGGAATTTATTCCACAAGCTATTAGAACTGTAACTTACCATCCTTCCTTCAACAATTTTCTGAAAGGCCACTTATCTGCTTATGCTATACCACTGGCTGAACATCAATCTTGTCTACTTTTCTCCACCGCTGTCTGCACAGTTTCTCTACCCATCAACACTTCCTCATCTTCACCTGGCTATCCTACCCTCTCTAACACTTTGCATGACCTCTTCAAATCACCTCATCCCTATTTATACAAATGCATCCTAATATTTCTCCCCTTTATAGTTATAATTAAACTAAACATGCAACTTTTACATATTACTACTGTGAATTACCAAAAGGATACTATCCAGAATTGTTTATAGTGTTTTACTTTGCTTTTTCTCATTATCTCTATAACATATTTTTGCTATATGTCTATGCCTTACAGTATTATTGATTATTTTTAAAATGTATAATTTTCAAGTATTTTTATGTAATATCTTTGAAAAAAAATGCTTTCTCTGTTAAATGCAGATTTCCTTCCTGGGCATCCACTGAAAATGGAGTCTTGTGGCCTAGTCGGACTTTCCCTGTAAACAAATGTCAATAAATAAATAAAAAAATCTTAAAATAGTTTATATTATCTTTTAGAAAAGTTACTCATATTACTGTGACTTAAAGTCATACCTGAGTGCTCACTGACTCCTCTTCAGTAATATTGCAAGGCAGCATATAAACAATTAATCACATTTATGGCTGCTTTGATAAATAAGTTTTGATGTACTGTTTACTTAAGTATACAAGTACTGAATACTGTCAACAGTGAAATACTTCATGAGATAATGCACTGTAAATTCAATGAAAATGTATTATACTATTTTTTATATCATGCCATCTCTTCTTAGATTATTCTGTGGTACTGCACAACAGATTAGTTTCATGATGTGATACAGAATCATTTCTGATTTTCAGGAACATAAAGAACTATCATCACTTGTGCATTGGGTAGGGTGAAGTGGCAGCAGTGTAAGTTTACATGGCAGGATATTCATTTTAATCTGTAATTTGCTTATATATTTCTCCTAAAAACTTTTGTGCATTACTTTTTTTATGTTGCACATAATTACCACCTGTACGAATGGTAATCCATACAGCACTGATTTCTGTTCTACCTTTCATTGATGGTGTACATACTAGTTGTACAGGGATTACATACATATATTTGCAAATATGGTTCCCCCTTCCACCCCCATTCCAGTTAAACATACAGCTGTGTTTCTGAAGATGATTCACAGTGGTTCAAAATCAAGTCAGTCACAAAGATCTCCTTTAGATAGACTAGACGATGGTACATGTAATTTTGCAGAGGAGCTACCATGAGAACTGGAAGGTGAGGTGGTCTGATGTTGTAACCTACTTGATGCAGATTTTCTTGTTGACACAGATCTGTCAGTGCTGCGTGACCATGATCATGACCTCTAATGTGAGGTTCTGCTAGTGTAGATGATTGCTGACATGGCCTGCATGAAATATGTTGTGCTTGTTCACCTTGACTACTTACATTACCTTCCTTAGAAGCAACAGTATTGTCATGCGATCTTCCCCTCATGTGTCGGGACACCTTCTCCTCTGTCCCTTGCAAGACTGACTCCAGCTTGACTCTAGTATGTCCTAACTAGTGTATGAAAGGAGGACTCTAGTGATGCTTGGTTTACCACCATAATATACATCACTGTGATCATGAACATATCCTTACTCTGTGCCATTTCCAAGTAGTGCCAGAAATCATCACATATACCCTGAAAGACTCATAATATTTCCAGCTGACTCTCTGTAGTACTGGTTTGAGCCCTAACAATATCATAATGCATTTCATGTTGGGGAGCCAATGCTTCACATGTATCCTGGAGTAGCTGTAAGAAATTCCTGCACCTGGCTCCCCTTTTTAAAGATGTCACTGTGGACAGTTGCCTCTGAGTGTCTGCCTTCATCTTCAAAGGGTTCCTCTGGGTTTGAAGATAATGGTGTAGAAGTGCATAGGTGTTCTTCTGTACATGTGTGACTATAATGTCAGTTTGTGCTTGACTTTGTGATGTACTGTCACTTTCTGCAGAGTTATTAACATGTTGTGGGGTGAAAGATCCTGCCATTAAACCTGGGGATTGCCTATCACTTTGTTAAATAAAATAAGATTTCAATACACAGGAGGTTCAGGTTAAAAAGTTTACTAGTGTACACCAGGAGGCAAAAAACGTACAAGTACAGAATTTTGTCTGACATGGAACAGGAAGCACACAATTTTATATAGGTTTAACATTTAAGTTATGCCCACCTTACTGACATGATATGTCACAGGGCATCTACATCACTTTAGCTTACAGTCTTCTATTCATAAAGCTGTTGATGCTGTATATTTAAAAAAACTTTTCCTCTAGATACAATACGGCCTTGCTATCCAGCTGGTCAGGCATAATGTCTTTCTGTAAAGTTACTTCTTCAAGGTTTCATATCAGTTCGAATACAATAGCAGATTCAGTCTTTTAATAATCTTCTTTGTTCTCTGTTACACTTTCCTACCAGCTGCGTGCTTATCTCAATAACACATATACAAGGCCAAATCATTCCAACAGGAAAGAGCAGAAGATTTCATTATTTCACACATTTAATTTCCTGACCCAGCAGATAATCACTTGTGAAAAGCATAAACATTAAAACTTGCTAAGCTTGCATCTGCCAGGGTCGAAGGTCAGCTTTGCTTCAAGCCACACTGCAGTTTCAAAACTACTTACATTTACACATGAATTAATCCTTACTATTATATGATTAATAGAATAAAATGCATTATATACTACTTTGCTTTTTAAACTAGCATTTCTCATGTATTCAAATACACATTTTTCTAACATTTTCCCCGCTATTAATACTTTTTATTCTATTTTGAAGTATGCATAGTGTCATTTCATCTCCCAACTTCTTCCACTTAGGATTTTCAGCTAGGTGAGTCATTCAATCTACACTTCAGAAAAAATGTCATCTGAGATCAATCTTTCAATCTCAATATCTTGGTACAAAGTTTCAGAAACAGATACATCAATAAAATCTTTGATTAATCTTTTCATGCAGGGAATTCCACAGCAAACACATGCTCCTATTAGGAGTATACCCACACAAATGGCAATCAGAATATTCATTAGGATGGAACCCCATCCCCCAAATAGATTCTGGAAAAAGTCCGTCAGTGGGTCATGGCTGATATTTGCTGAATTACCTCTAGGTGGTTATTAATCTCATGACGATTGTCAGGAATATAAGTACAGCATTCTTCTTTGATAAGCGTGCACGTACCACCTCTCACCGCTAGGGTGAAGTCAAGAGCCATCCGATTTTGTAGCACAACAGTTCTCATTGCATTCAGTTCATCAGTCACCAGTTATAGGGTGGAAAAAGTTGCATTACTCATTACTTCGAGAAGTTTCGACAACTTCCTCAGCTCCCAGATCGATTTGACTGCTCCATAGGCTGGGAATATTCCTGCCCAAGATATAACACTGTCACTCAAGTCCATATGAGTCAATTTGCTTTTGTCTTTTACTGAATTGTGGTCTTTCCAGCCAGCTTCGATCTTTCCAACTGGATTCACAGGTTTTTCAACTGGACCTTCGGGTTTTCGGGCTGCTTCTCTCACGTTTCGTATCTTACCCAAAGGTAATTCTGCAGTATGTCTTATTGCCGGAACCAAGTAACCCAAAAAACAACTGCAGGACCAATTCTCAGGTAACCATTTATATGCCTTTTTCCCACAAATAAAATAACAGTTTTCTACTTTAGTACTAATACGCATCAGCCCTGCATGAAACATTTTCTGATCTATAACTGACAATTGTTTAAGCAAAACTGGATTCTTGCGAATGTCATTCATGGTTGTTTTCAATGAGTTCAAATATGAGTCATAATTAGTATTGCAAAAAGTATTGCCATTACTATTCTTAATGTAACATCGGTAAGATATGGTTATATTACAATTGCTCCAGCCCACCTGGAGGGTATCATTTTTATAAAAACATACAACTCCTTTTTGTGTGACAGGTAAAAATAAAGCTATTTTGTCCTGTGATCTCACAGTTCCTGTATCGAAAAGTAAATTCTCCCAAGTCTCATTTATCCCCAAAGGGACAGCGGACATTATCAGTCCTTCATATGCTGTTGGTATAGCTGTACAAACCCAGCAATTTGAAATGTTCATAGTCTCTGCATATACACGTTTCATGGCTAGGTATGTGTTAAAATTTGGATGCCAGTCTATAGACGTTTCATCACGCCTTCCCACTTTCACTTGTGTGGTTGTGTGTAGGATAAACCACAACAAGAGGAAAATTGTCACAATTACAGTCAATAAATGTACACTCAACAAAATGATTATGCAACATCTCTGGGGTTGTTCTAAATTTCTATTCGCTTTGTTTTTGGCCATCTCGGTCTGGTTGTGTATCAGTCACAAAGTTTTTATCAAGTTGAAAGTTCTTTACCGGTTTACAATGTGTCAAATGAACCCAGGATGTCCTCTCGGCCACTCTAACTGCAGTAGGCGTTGCCAACAGAACCTGGTACGGTCCCTCCCACTTTGGACTCACCCAATTCTTCCTTTTCGTCACTTTCAGCCAAACCCACGACCCTGGGGCCAAGACTGCTTCCACCGGTCTGGTCTGTTCCTTATCTGAAAAAGAGTTAAACTGCAAAACAGATTTATTTGTTAACAGTTTCCTTATATAACTAGCTAATGAAATGTCAGCCTCTTGCTCTGCAGGCATGAGAGCTTTCCACTGAGGCACATAATATGCTCTCCCAAAAACCATTTCAAAGGGAGTCAAACCCTTTACATTTGGAACCGTTCTCATACTCAGCAGTGCTAAAGGCAGACAGTATATCCAATTCTTTTGGGTCTCCTCTACTAGCTTCCTAAGTTTATTCTTTAGGATACCATTGTACCTTTCCACCAGTCCTGCTGACTGTGGGTGGTAAGCACAATGGTTCTTTAAGGAGATACCAAAAAATCTCCCAAGTTGGTGGATTGTCTGGTTTACGAAATGTGTGCCATTGTCACTATAAATCCTTTCCGGAATGCCAAATCTAGGGATTACTTCTTTTATCAGGGCTTTCGCCACTGTTGCTGCATCCGAGTTTTTGGTTGGAAAAGCTTCTACCCATTTGGAAAACATGTCTACAATAACTAAACAAAACTTTTTCCCTTCACATTTATTCAATTCTATGAAATCCATACAAATAGTATGGAACGGATACGGTGGTATAGGAAAACTTCCTTGCTTGGTTTTAAATGCTCCTTGTGCATGGTGCTTGTTACAAGTATGACAAGCTGCACAAAATTTTTTTGTGTAGTTTGTGTATCCATATGTTTGGAATATTCGGTTTACTAACTGCACCATCCCCCCTGTTGAGACATGGCACTGCCCATGGCTCAACAAAACTGCATATCTAAATAAATTAGACGGCAATATCGGTTTTCTTTCTTTGGAAATGTACAGTCCATTCTCAAGAATTGCACCTCGTTTTACCCATTTTTGTTTTTCTGCTTTTGTAGTAAGCATCTGCATTGTTTTTAACATGTCTAAATCTAAAATCTCAGAGGGTTGTAATTCCTCATTTAAAAGTAAAGTTTCTGAGTCTGAGGCTGCTAGCTTTGCAGCTGCATCAGCTCGTGCATTGCCTTTCGAAATCTTATCCTGTTGTTTTGTATGAGCTACACATTTACAAATAGCTACTTCGGTAGGTAACTGAATAGATTCTAATAACTCCAAAATAAATTGCGCATGATTAATAGGTTTTCCACTAGATGTTATCATTCCTCTATTTTTCCATTGTTGTGCAAATACATGTACTGTAGAAAAAGCATACTGACTATCAGTATATATGTTCACACACTTGTTTTTTGCTAAAGTACATGCCCTCGTCAAAGCTATCAATTCTGCTGCTTGTGCAGATAAGTTGTGTGGTAAGGATTGAGCTTCTAAAATTTCAGTGTCTGTAAGTACTGCATACCCTACCAGATTCTTCCCTGTAGGACCCCTTCTGCATGAGCCGTCCACATAATATGTCACCTCGGCATTATCCAAGGGCATATCTGTGAGATCCTGTCTAGGTAAAGCTAACTATTCAATTTCCTGCAGGCAGCTGTGTGGTGTGCCATCCACAGGAGTTGGGAGTAATGTTGATGGATTTAATGTCGTACATCGTTCAATTGTCATATGAGGTTGGCTCAGCAGTATAGTCATACATGAAAGGTGTCTAGCAGGAGAAAGGTATGCCACTTTTTCTTGCAGTAAAATTATTGCAACTGCATGAGGCACTCTCAATGTGAGAGGGTGGAATAATACCACTGAGGCCGAAGCCTGTACTGCCATTGCAGCTGCAACCACTGCTTGCACACAGTGAGGCAAAGATCGTGCCACTGGATCTAACTGTGATGAATAATAGGCTATGGGGCGTTGCTTATCCCCATGTTGTTGCGTCACTACTGACGTCATATATCCTTGCTTACAATCTACGGTCTGAAAGAATCATTTATGATAATTCAGAAGTCCTAAAACTAATGAAGAAGCTATCAACTGCTTCAACCTGCAGAAAGCCGTTTCTGCTTCGGGTGTCCATTGTAAGATATCTTGTGCTGCCATTGGTGTCTTATATATCAAGTCAGTCAGTGGAGCAGATTCCAAAGCATAATTTGGTATCCAGCTCCGACAAAAATTAGTTGTACCTAAGAAAGACATCATTTCCTTCTTGGTTGTTGGTTTAGGTGCTTGCAAAATTGCTGTTTTTCTTTCCTCATCTAGTATTCTACCTTCATTGGATATTGCATATCCCAAGTATCTAACTTGTTTTCTCCAAAGTTGTGACTTACTTTTGTTTACTTTGTGTCCTTGTGTTGCTAAAAATTTTAATAATGCTACAGTATCCTCCCTGCACTCTTGCTGGGTGGGGGCTGCTAGCAAGATGTCATCTATGTAAAGTAGAATTTGACTACCTCCTGGTGGGGTAAACCCTGCCAGGTTGCTAGCCATTTCTTGTGCAAATATTGTTGGGCTCTCACAATATCCCTGTGGTAGTCAAGTATACGTATACCTTTTACCCTGAAATGTAAATGCAAACCAATATTGACTATCAGGATGTATAGGTATTGAAAAGAAAGCATTGCTAATATCTACCACAGAGAAATACTTCTGTTGCGGTTCTAAATTGCATAACAAAGTATGTGGGTCTGGCACCGTAGGTGCTCTAGGTATTACTGCATTATTTACAGCTTGTAAATCTTGTACCATCCGCCATTCCCCATTTGCTTTTTTAACAGGAAATAGGGGTGTATTACATGGTGAATCAGGAGATTCTACCAGTACTCCTTCTTTGAGTAATGCTGCTATTATAGGCTTAATTCCTATTTCTGCATCCTTTCTCAAAGGGTATTGTCTTTTCTGTGGTCTAAAAGCTGACTTTGGGGTAATTGTAACTGGTCCTGCTGTTCGAATAAGTCCTACATCTGAATTGCCTGTTGACCAAAGAGTTGTTGGAATTTCACATAAAGCCTTTTCTTCTTCTTCTAATAAGAACGCTAATCAGCTGTCCTTGCTAGATTGCAAGTGTACAGCTGGATGTGTCTGTGTCAACCAATTCAGTTTTTGTTTTTGTATCCCTTGTTCTGATAGTTCTAAATCAGTCTGTTTCTCCCATCTTGTTACTTTTTCTCCTAAGTCTGCCCATTTTACATGTTTATTCTTTGTCAAGCTGACATGTGGTAATCGATTTGATCTGTATAATGCAAGGAATTCTTGAGGTAATGAACAGCTGACTACACTGTTCCCCTCAGTATCCCAGTACAAAGTACGCAATACTAGTCTAGTTGCACGATTTCTGAATAGTTCTTGCTCATATTCTCTATCAGGTCCTGGTGTAGTACAGTAGTATAGAGTACAGTGTAACAAATGCTGTTGATCAGTGTCGAGGGAGGGGGCTTTACTGATGGCTACGTTCATCAGTTCCTCGGTTACTGCCCCTGGACCAGTCGTGACTAGGTCCTGGCTGTACCAGTAAAAAGTTTCACCCTCCGATCGCACTACAAAGGTATCCATTTGTCTCTGTGCCTCCATACCTTGTACAGTTGGAACTACTGCTATGCCAAATATCTGCATAAGGTCCCTGCCCAATAGGTTTACTGGACACTTTGCAGAAACAACAATTTTACTTCTCTGGGTCATTCCTGAAACAGGGTCAGTTATTGCTATATCATGGAAAAGTGGTTCCCTGTATAGTTGTCCATTTGCGGCTTTTACTAGTATATAATCAGGTGATTCTGAATGTTCTGGTAACTTGGAGGGGTGTATCAAAGTCTGTGACGCTCCTGAGTCACACAGGAATTTGACTTCCCTTCCCTCCACCAGAAGTGTAACTTCCAGTTTCGTATCTGCTAAGTAGAGCTCTAAGCTCAATAATGCTAAGTCCAAAATTTCACTTTCTTCATCCTCCATATCTACTTGCACTTCCTCTACTCCTTCTATCACATTTACATTCGTTTTCTGTTTAGTAACTTTTCTTGATGATTTCTGACTTTCACATGATGTATCTTCACTATCATATAGTCAGTCCTCATCTCCCTTATCTTCTGAAATTACCTTTTTGTTTTGCCTACAATCACTTGCTAGATGTCCCTTTTTCCCGCACTTGAAGCACTCACCTCTCTTTTTCCTCTCTTTTTCCTCTCTTCAAAATCTTCTGATCATTTGTCAGACTGTTTGTTTCCCTGGGCATTCTTCTTGCCCTTTTTACCTGACTGCAATACAAATACTTCAGCTCCGTCTTCAGCAGTGAAGACTTGCGCCTTCTTTTTCTTTTTACTATTAAAATGTCTTTCAGCATGTCTAACATATTCAAGTAAGGCTTGTAGCCTCCCTGTTCGATGGTCTATCATATGCTTCATAATGAAGCTACTAATAGGTGCAATGCAACCTTTCAAAAATGCATTTTTTAATTGTTGTTCATACGGGGAATCATTCGTTTGGTTCTCAGGAACCGACATACCGCTATGATTATTAAAACATTCTAATAATCTAGCATAGTACCCATCTATTGTTTCATTTTCCTGTTGTATGCATTGATTAATGCAAGTCCAATCTGCTCTAGGTTTCCATTTCTCAGAGATTCGGTCTGTTAGACCTTTCACTCTGTTGTCTAACTCAGCGTCACTATGTGGGAGGGGTTTAAGCTCTGCATTGTGAGGATTCCAGGTGCCACAAATCATGTGCCAATCTGGACCTATAATTTGTCTTACTACTTTTTCTACTTCTTTCCCATTCAAGTGGTAACTCAATCTCATGCCTTGTAAATCTTCTAAAAATTTCATAAAATTAACTTTCGGATGGGGAATTCCCTCAGTAGCCTTCCGAATATCCTCCGGTGTCCCTGGTCTATATACTAAGAGTGTTGGGTCCTGCCCTTCCTGTCCTGCCTGAGGATATGGAACTTCTATAAGTGGGCATATTTCTTCCTCACTCTCATCCTGTAGGTTTTTCTCTGTTTGATATAATTCTGTGTCCCTATGTGATTTACGTGTTCGGGACCTAGTTTCAATAGGATCTCTAACAAATGGTTGTGGTCTTGCTGAAACTTCAGGATAACGCGGAGGCGGACCAGTCTGTCCACTCGCTTCATATCCTGAAAAGGGTAAGGGAGGGGGCAAGGGAGGAGGAAGAGGGGGAGCTGTCACTATTACCAAGTTATTATCCTCTTTGTCTAGGAATAATGTTTTTGAATTTTTCAGCTTCTGCTCTCTACGATTTGCTTCCTCAATCCACCTGTGTGCCTGAGGAATGCCTAACTGGCGTTGCTTTTTTGCCTGACCTTCCGCATCAGATTTAAGCTGTTTAAGGAGTTTAACTAGTGAAGTTTTATCTAGTTTACCATCAAATTCATATTTATTAACCCATTTCGTATAATACCTAACGTTATCAGAACGTTGCAATTGCATGTATTTTGCGTCTTCGGTTAGGGGCGGATCTCGCGATGTTTTAGTGCACTGATTACCCATGTCAAAGAAAATGTTACGTAACCCTTTTTATCACGTGATATCAAGTTCTCAGTTCCTGTTCACAGTTTATCTAGAATAACTGCCTACCATATTCTGTTACCCTGATCTATGACCAAATAAACAGTACTTCCTTTTGTCCCTGATCTGCAAAACAAATCTTGACAACAATATACTGTAACCTAGTCCCTGATCTAAAACAGAAAAAAGGCAAATTCTTCCTACCTGAGCCTCCGGTATCGAGAAAGTCCAAGTTCTGCTTTTCGGCCACAGATCAGAAAGTGGCCAGCCTCTTTACACGACAATTCAGTCGGAGGTCTTTTCACTCAAGAAGAACCATTTCGGTAACTTCTCCTGCACAGTATTTGACCACCGATACGCTCTGATCTGCGGCTTACCCAGTGAATTACGTCTGCGAAGGAACAAACTGTTAAATAAAATAAGATTTCAATACACAGGAGGTTCAGGTTAAAAAGTTTACTAGTGTACACCAGGAGGCAAAAAACGTACAAGTACAGAATTTTGTCTGACATGGAACAGGAAGCATACAATTTTATATAGGTTTAACATTTAAGCTATGCCCACCTTACTGACGTGATATGTCACAGGGCATCTACATCACTTTAGCTTACAGTCTTCTATTCATAAAGCTGTTGATGCTGTATATTTAAAAAAACTTTTCCTCTAGATACAATACGGCCTTGCTATCCAGCTGGTCAGGCATAATGTCTTTCTGTAAAGTTACTTCTTCAAGGTTTCATATCAGTTCGAATACAATAGCAGATTCAGTCTTTTAATAATCTTCTTTGTTCTCTGTTACACTTTCCTACCAGCTGCATGCTTATCTCAATAACACATATACAAGGCCAAATCATTCCAACAGGAAAGAGCAGAAGATTTCATTATTTCACACATTTAATTTCCTGACCCAGCAGATAATCACTTGTGAAAAGCATAAACATTAAAACTTGCTAAGCTTGCATCTGCCAGGGTCGAAGGTCAGCTTTGCTTCAAGCCACACTGCAGTTTCAAAACTACTTACATTTACACATGAATTAATCCTTACTATTATATGATTAATAGAATAAAATGCATTGTATACTACTTTGCTTTTTAAACTAGCATTTCTCATGTATTCAAATACACATTTTTCTAACACACATTTCATGCTGCATCATAAATATAGCACATTAGCAGCAACAGCACCCATTATGTTGCTGATATCATCCGACTTGCAGCAGCACCCATTCTGTTGCTGATATCATCCGACTTAATTGGTATAGTTCAACTATCTGTTTCTGATGCTGATCCAGTAAAAAAAAAAGATTTGAAAGCATTACTAACTGGAATAGCTTACATTAATGTATGCTTATAAGATGGTGAATGGGACACTTACCATGTGCACTATGGTTATTCCCATTCTGTGCTGATGTACAAGGTTCACCTGATAATAATAAAATGTGACATGTTTAAAGAGATCATTCTTTGTTGGCATTCAGTTCTCTATATAAATATATGTTACTGATTTTAAACTAACCTTCATGAGCAGATGAGTGCTGCTGCAGACATTGGTAATATGCAGCAGTAGACACACCACCTCTAATTATTCCTGTTCTACCATTTTCTGCTTCATGGCCATCCCCTGGATGGATAAAAGGAATTTCTTATCAGGTGATAACTGAATAAGATTTGGAGCCCCTCCCACCTATAGTGGTACACTAAATTGTATTCTGCCTGGCCTTGCTTCTAGTATGTAAAACTATATCATGTGCCCTTTTCTTGCACTGTTCCAATTGCACTAATGTCAACAAATACTTGATTCCAGGCCTTGTTCCTCTTAGCTTGTCTGGGATCCTCTTTTCCAAAAAGAAGTTTCCCATATATCTTAAGTGCTGCCATGAGGACACAATTTTACTCATGGATGAAATTATCTTTTCTCTGATTTAATACCTTATTTTTACTACATGTGCAAAAAAAAAAATATATATATATATATATATATATATATATATATATAAAAGAAAAGAAAAAAGTAAAAGGGTAATAGTCAGAGGGTGTGACAATAATGTTTGGATATAATTAGCTTTTAAAGTACAAAACACTGGCCAAGTCTTCTTGCCACCCACAGTAAATAAAAGAGGTACTTAACACAAACCATAAAAGTACATACAGAAATCTCAATATAGCCATATAAAATTGTAATATACTGCATACTGTTCATTCAGATCATGAATGCAACCACTTTTGTCACAAAAAAAGCATCCTTTCTCTACCCTCTGCCCTTGTCATATACTCATAATACTGCCATTTTTTTATTTATCACTGTCACTCCAAAAATCTACACTTCATCAGACATGCCTGTTGATATCTTTGACAATGCATAACATCAGTAGTAAATTATTGCATTTATACCCATGTATACACAATCAGTAAATTATACCATAGTAATGATCATTTTATGTCATCAATAATCATTTCTAGTGCACCACTGTCACGAAATGCGACTTCCAAATGACACAAATCCAACAATCAATCATTGCTATCATGGCATTCACATAATATATATAAATTCATTAAATATGACCCTTAACCCATTAATGAAATACAGTTTGAAGTGTTTTTTATTGAATAATATTTTTTTTAAGTATTTCCTTACTTTAATCAGTCTGTGGTATTCTAATGCATTTGACACCTGTTTCAACTAATGGTAAATTAATATGCCAATGCTCAACATTTTGCCATAAATTCAGGACCATTTAGGCATGTTATATGAAAATTAAGCTAATTTACATTCATCACCATGAATCATAGTAATGTGTATGCAAACATGTCCCAAGATGCATCTGGAAATGTTGGTTTTCGATGATCATGAATGCATGGCCAAAGTAACTTGAACACACATCAGGATGACATAGATGTGCTGTGGACAGTTCTGAATTCTGCAGTGCTACTCAGATGTCCAAAGCCTGCCACAGAATGTGCATTTGTACAGCAAAGGAAATGCAAACTTCTGTGAGCTGCTTCATTTCAATGTTTGTGAATAAGTTAGACCTGAACAGTGCTATATGCACAGCATGGTATTTTGAAAACAGTATTCCAAACACATTAAATACATTTATTTTTTCTCCAGCATGACAAGGAATATTGGCATAGTATTATACAATTTCATATAGCTATGCATATGTAAGAGAAAAGAAAAATGAAGTTATTTCTTTGACAGGAATGCATAAGCTCACAAAAATGTGTGTGTGTGTGTGTGTGTGTGTGTGTGTGTGTGTGTGTGTGTGTGTGTGTGTGTGTGTGTGTGTGTGTGTGTGTGTATAACAACTGCAAATACAGATAAACAAGAATTCAGCAGAGGAAGAAACTGAGTTTAATTGCCAGCAACAATAAAGAAGAGTAGAAAGGCTGGTTGAATCTTCTGTTAAGTATAACTGAAGTCCAAGAGAGTTCCGTCTTACTAGTTTGCAATATCTGTCTATATATATATATATATATATATATATATATATATATATATATATATATATATATATAAAGCATACAAATGGATTGGAAATCATTATATTACTGTAAAAAAAGCAAGAGAAAAATATGTATTTGTATAACTGTTGTACTCTTTTTGCATTGGTCATAAGGAAAATATTTTTATACCTTTGTAAATGGAAGAAATGCAATTGAAATCATTAAAGTTCAAGCTAATGTTACAACGATGTAAATATAAATGGCATTACTCTGTTATTAACTGATTAATTCTAATAATTACGAATGGTATTTTAATAGTATAATGAATGTATTGTATGTATAGAAGATGAGAGATATAAACTGTACTTCAAGTAGTCACAAGCACTTGCCATATGAGAATTCATATGAAGTATTTACAATCATTCTTCCCAAGTACAGAAGCACTTCTCAAATCGCTGTTCGCACTGCAAGCATAAGCACTTCCTTATGCAAGTTTTACAGCAATAAAGATTTTATTGTAATATTTCAAAAGTGTATGAAATGGCATGTAAACATGATGTGTGGATTTATAGTGCTTTTTCTCTTTTATCTCTGCCCACTTTTTTCTTTGTTTTTCTTATTGTGAATATGCATTTGTTTCTCCTTTATTGTTTTTTTTTTTTTGCGCCCATTTATTTTCCTTTTTTTACAGATTCAAATCCTTCCACATCAGGTTGAGCACATACCTCTCATGCTATGGAATGCTCACCCTCTGTCCATCTGGGGATATCCTCACAGGGTCAGCATGGAGGCACTGGTCCTGCAGGCACCCTAACACTTGACAGCCTGGCAAGCCTCACTGAAAGGGGGCTTTAGAGTTTGGTGGAGGACCTACTGGTGGAGGTAGTAGACAGAAGAATTCAGCAAATCAAACCCTTTCTTCATCATGTTGAAGACAAGCTCTCCCAGGTGGTATCAACCACACCACCAGCACAGGCACTTACCCCCTCAACATCAGAGTCCTTGCTGCAACACCATCTAGCAGTGGCTGTGTCTGTGTCTGTGGCTCTGTGGACTGTAAATCCTGCTGGTACTTCCTCAGCCCTTCTTCCCTTATCCTTTTTCCTATACCCTCTTACCTGTTCACCACACACACTACCCTCTCATTAAAAAAAAAAAAAAAAATTGGGGGCTCTTTCCCCTGACAAAAACTTTGTGCCCATTGTCTCACACCTCCTCCAGCACAAACTCTTTTGATGCTTCCTTGTGTTTCTCTCTTTGTATTTCTCCCCTTTTTCAGTCTTTCCTATCTCCTCCTTTCTATTGTTTAATGAAACCATTTGTCTGTCCACAAAAGGACACCCCTATATAAAACAGTATAAACCCCTTTTAAAAAAAATAGTTTCAGTCATTGTGCAGTCCACAGCTTTCCTTAAGCATTTTAAGCATGACTGTGCTTAGCCATGCTCACATGCGATATTCAAAAGAAAAAAAAAAAAGAACATGGACCTCTGGCTTTTGCACAATATTTCCCAACTTCCTAATAATGAGCTTTTTACATCTTACTGTTTTGCAAGAAATGGACATATTTTCAAAAAGACTTTGCTTTTTCTTATTCATCGGAAATGAGTTTTGCTGATATTATTTACATATCTATGTGGTGCCACTGTTCAGAGATAACCTTAAGTCATTTGCAAAGCCCCAGACTATGAATACCAGTTCGTATAGACACATATATATATATAGATATATATATATATAAATAGAGAGACCGATAGATAAGAGTATGCAGGCTAAAAAGATGGGGCACAGAAAACAGAGAAATCTAAGAAAAGTCTTTTTTTTTCTTTCTCTTCAGTTTTACCTTATGATTTTCTGGTCCTCATGGAAGCACTCAGTCATTTAATACGAACGGAAAGTATAAAACAACAATTGTCAATCTAGAAATTCTATAGCAATTAAAGATCTGATTAGTTTTAAATACTCTAAACCTCTAACTACTAATACTTTTTGTTCAGAACCAATGTTAATAAATCGAACTTTCACATAAATGTTTTTCTTTTTTTTCAGCATGGTCAATTTCATTCTATTTTCTCTTTGATAGGTGCCACATTGTGGCAAAAGTAGATATATATGTCCTCTTCTATGTCCAGCTCA
Source organism: Protopterus annectens (assembly GCF_019279795.1). Taxonomy (NCBI): domain Eukaryota; kingdom Metazoa; phylum Chordata; order Ceratodontiformes; family Protopteridae; genus Protopterus; species Protopterus annectens. Next base: position 1,218,983,648 of record NC_056728.1, on the reverse strand, counting down.
AGGGAAACTTTAACCTCCGTATATTGTCAGACACATTTCTTCTTATATGAGAGGTTACAGGCTATGAACTAAATATCTGTTCACACCTGTTGTATTCTAAATGGTTTAGTATGTTTGTTCATGTTCATAGTGATCAAAAAATGTCCTTAACTTTATGTGGGAAGCATCACTTCTTCCTGTTTTCCTTACTTTTACTTATTTTTCTTGTCACGCCTTTACTGAGTAACTTCAGCAGATGAAATTTGACAAAATGGTTTAGAATGATGTTAAAAATATGCATTTTTCTAAAGAGCACCATTTTTATGAATAAAACCTCTCTAGACTGAACTGATTACAACATTTAAATGTTATTAAGTCAAATGCAGTTTTGAACATATGTGGTTAATGTATATGCTATAGTACCAGACCCCCAAAAGTATTTCTGATTTAATTGCAGACATGACATAGGTGTCAGAGAATTCATATCAGCTTGCACTAATTACTAAATAAGGGTCGGTAAATTAGCAAGTCAGAGAGAAATTTGATTCAGAAAAATGGTTTATTACTAAACTGCACAGTGTGCTCCCAGAATATACACACACTCAGACATTCATGCACACATATTCCTGGACATTAACATACACATGCATACATGTACATATGCACACTCAAATACACACACATACAGTCATTCAGACACAAGGATCCCATGATTAAGTTCATGTGCAGAAGTACTCATCCACACACCCATATGCACATTCCAATACATACACACACACACACACACACACACACATGCACACACACACACACACACACACACACACACACACACACACACACACACACACACACACACACACACACACACACACACACACACACGCGCGCGTGCACACACATTCACTTAGCACCCTATACCTAACTTCCTTAGTTGCCCTCCCAGGCCGACAGACAGACAGACAGACACACACACATACACACACACACACACACACACACACACACACACACACACACACACACGCGCGCGCGCGTGCACACACATTCACTTAGCACCCTATACCTAACTTCCTTAGTTGCCCTCCCAGGCCGACAGACAGACACACACACATACACACACACACACACACACACACACACACACACACACACACACACACACACACACACATCCACTTAGCATCCTATATCTAACTTCCTTAGTTGCCCTCCCAGGCCAACAGACACACACACACACACACACACACACACACACACACACACACACACACACACACACACACACACACACACTCATCTTCATTCATGGCCCTACTGGCATGTGTCCTCACATCTACACACTGACATTCATCCACATCCACAGATCCCAAGCATTTACATGTGCATACTGCCATAGGAGTGAATATATGAATGCATGAATACTGTCTTTTAATGTAATTCACTTTTCCCTCCTATAGTAAAATGTTATCTACAGAACAATTCTTTGAACTGTTCAACCAAATAAATCAAGATCCATGAACATTTCTAGGGAAAAGCACATGGCTACTTAGCATTAACCTTTGCCCTGGAATGGCACATTAGCATGCGGCTTCCCAGGCAAGACTGTTCTCAGCACTAACCCCTTGCAAGGGGAAAATCTCAGCGGCAAAATAGTCTGTGAATCAGAAAGGATTGCCATGATGTAGAAATCTGCCTATATAAGGCTTCTGCATCATGTTCAGCCTTTCTTAATACCCCACAATGGCAATCTTAATACCCCAATTGTCTGTACAATTTCTTCATTTTGCTATAACAACTCCAAGAGTTTTAACTTCAACTTATTTCCCATACAATCGAAAAGGCAGTGTGAGATATTAATTATTAACATGCTGATAAAAAAATAATAAACTATCCTTTTTGTAAAAAAAAAAAAGCATGAGACAAATGTATTTCTCCCTTTGTAAATATTTATCACACAGTACATCAAGGTTTATTTCTATTGACCAAGTGTGTCACTCATGTGTGTTTCTGTTTGTCTACTTATTTGCCTGCCAGCCTGCCTGTTTGTCTGTTTCTCTCCAGACAACATTAATGGAGTGGTTGAGAATACAGTCATTTTCTTGTTATGTAGAGTTTGAAGTAGGATCATAGAGTAAATTAATATTCAGGAGAAGAGTGCTGGTAAAGCCAACTGAGACGAGTTACCTACTTTATTTGACTACGGACAGGATTTCCTTTATTAAGTTAAAAACCATGCTTCCATACCTGATCAGTTCAGCAGTAAGAAAGTACTATTGTTACAAATGGTAGTTGTCCTGCCTCACTGAGGATTACATGGTATGCACACATCTGTAGTTGATATCAGGAAAATACAAGTTTTAACTTAATGAAGTGGCATGCCAATGCAATCCATACTTTAAATAAAACTCTGTATATCTGATCTCTAGACATAGGTTCATAGGTGTGCACTAAGCTAATGGCCCTGGAGCCTTTACAAACCTACCCCATATAAGTGCCCTGGCATCGTGCCACCCGACATTAGTTCCCAGTACCTCTATCAAGTAGAGCCACTGGAGTGATCTATGGGGTGAACTTTCTATTTCCCATCCACTCATCAATATTTCTCTTGAAGAGGGCCAGTGATGTGCTCTGCTTGACATGTATGGGAAGTCTATTCCATGAAACAAACAACCCCTGCAAGTAAGACAACTGCCGGGTCCCAAAATTCACAAAAGTCAAAGTCAAAGACCAGCAGACAGTGGTGCATAACACATTCTAATATACAAACCTCCTAGTTTTATAATCCATTTTTTCTCTATTCGATTTAGAATCTCATGCCAACCAGACTGGTTGGCATGAGATTCCAAATCGAATGGAGAATAAATGGATTATAAAACTAGGAGGTTTGTATATTAGAATGTGCTATGCAAGTCTATTCCATAACATGGGAAGTCTCTGGGTGAGGAACCTGTCCATCCAGTATGTTCTGTTGATTGTGGTAATGAGGTTGAGGTCTCTGGAGCATGTGGTGTGGAGGGATTGGGATTCTTTTAGGTGAAGCATTTCTAACAGAGCTGGGTCAGACATGGCTTTGTAAGTCAAGCAAAGATCACCTCTAAGTAGGCGATATGAGACAGGGAATAGTTGGAGTTTTTGAGTTTGTCCATGTAGGACATGTGTTTAATGCCTAGGATCCTCTTCATGAGGTACTTCTGTGGCCTCTCCAGCTGTTGGCAGTGTCTACTGAAGTACATGCCAAACGGGTCATTATACTTAATGATTAGTCTAATGACTGAAGAGTAGAGAGAAATGATGACCTCTTTCTTCCTGGATGCAAAACCCTTGGTAATGAGATGTGCCACATAGAAGGACTTTCTGACCACAGTGGCAATGTGGTGGTCAAAGGAGAGGTTGCTGTCAACCTGCATGCCCAGATCTCTTATAACACCTTTGTTGTTCAGTGGGATCCCATTGATGTGGTAATTAGTGGGAACTGAGTTTTTACCAAAGGGGATGATGACACAGTTTTTGGCATTAAGCTTAAGGTCATGGTTTGGACACCAATCATTGGTCTCAGTGAGGACTTTCTGTAGGATGTCTGCATCACTTGGGGAGTTAATAATGGCTCCCAGCTTGCAGTCATCTGAGAACTCAGTCAGCCAGAGTCCCTTTGTGTTGGCCTGAACTTCTGAGAAGTAGATGGCAAACAGGAAAGGACCCAGGACTGATCCCTGTGGGACTCCACTCATGACTAGTTGGCAGTCTGACTTGGAGTCTACTACTTTCACACTGTGTGTTCTATCTGTAAGCCAATTTGCAACACACCTAGTGATATAGGGGTTGTTGCCTAGTTTGGTGAGTTTATCAATAATTCCCAAGTGAGGAATGGTATCAAAGGCCTTATGCACTGCCTTACCTCCATCCACAGCCCTGTTGACTGAATCAAAAAAGTCAATCAGGTTGAGCAGGCATGATCTCCCTTTCACAAAGCCAAATTGCGCAGGGTCTAGAGTTTGGAAATTTCCTATATCTTTGTTAATCAGGTCCATGATGATGCGCTCCATAGCTTTACATGGGGCGATAATTCCCAGGGTCTGTAGTTGCTCCCCCTTTATGGAGAGGGATGACTGTAGCAGTGTGCATTTGGTAGGGACAAAGCCTGAGGTGAGGTGGTGACTGAACAGGGCACACAGATGTGGTGCCAGTTTGCTTTGTAATTTATGTTGAACACAGCGAGGGATATTATCAGGTCCCATGGAAGCTGAATTCTTGGCCTTGGACAATGCAGCTTTAACCTGTGCTGCAGTATTTAGGAGTATTTTTTGCAAAAGTAAAGAAAAATGATCAAGCATATTGGTACAGCTTCTTTTTACAGAACTGTACCAGTGCTATTTATAGCAAATAAAGAGATGCCATGTAGATGTTAGGATGATTAGACATTGCATGAGTTTATGAATAAGGAGTGATGGTTCTGACCTCTTTTGTTTATCACTGCTTTTAACCTGTCATTGTGCTCTGTGAGGCAACATGGCTGGCTGAATGAAGAATCCCTATGCTATCATGCTTCAGTGTGCATGGATGCTGTGACTGAGTGTATTTTGGCTTTTCAGCTTTGGAACTGCATTCACAAGCTGAGGCAGCTTGCTGGCATTAATGTAGTGAATGTGATTAGCGATTTAACTCTTACTGACATTACCACAGCTATAAATTGGTTCACATTTGATGTGATGTTATGAAATCCCATGTGGTCATTTGAATTGATTGCTTAGAATTCATTTCCTCCTTGACAGAATCCAAATTACACCAAAACATAAAACATAATTTGCTGATACTTATCTGCTGAAACTCAAGGTACTGTCAAGTAACAGAGATAGCATTTAAAGGGACAGCCTTATTGAACA